>NW_027397073.1:8896116-8937586 GCF_003265705.2 Callorhinus ursinus | reverse complement strand
CAAACTGAGGGTTCTAGAGGGGAGGGGGGTGGGGGGATGGGTTAACCTGGTGATGGGTATTAAAGAGGGCACGTTCTGCGTGGAGCACTGGGTGTTATGCACAAACAATGAACCATGGAACACTACATCAAGAACTAATGATGTAATGTATGGTGATTAACATAACATAATAAAAAGGCCTGACTTGCATTACACACGCACATACACCTTTGATCTCTGCATGGTTGCAGTTCACAGATCCCTATTGAAATTTGATTCATCTTTATCTCTTTCTCCCAATTGTTTTTTATCACATTTTCACCAGCAAGAAATCAGTATTAACAGTGTTTAACAGAAGAGGGTTAAAAAAGGACCTCAGACTTCCTGAGAACTTCTTGTCCTCTAATGAAAATGGACTAAAATTAAAGATGAAAGAAAGATATCCAGCAGCATTTCTTTGATTATAGGTGTGTTTTGCCAAACTTGCATTAAAACATTTACTTAAAGCCATTCTGGGTTATTTAAAAAACTATTTCTCAGCTCTAAAAGCAAAACAAAACCAAAAAACCCCCACCACCACCAACAAAAAAACAAACAAACCCCAAACAACTTGTCCCTAACACAGTAGGATGACAACAGAAAGCAGTCCGTGGGGCACATGGCTGGAGAGGATCCACTGGTCCAGGCAGGCGTGAACACTTGTGAAATTGTTCACATTATTTCCATACATGTTTGTTGTATTTCTGTGCTGGAAAATATTTCATAAGTCTGTTTCGTGCTGCAATGAATTTGTGAGCCTGAACAGATGCTCAAAATTTTTAGTGCTCCTACTCTGTCCATTTAAAAAAGATTTTAGGGCATTTCAGGTTAGGGTGAAATTATTACCCATGTTTTCATTGAAGCTAATGAAAAACTTCTGCCGCAAGTATTGTTTTGTCTTTCTGAATTATTAATAAATATTTCAGAGTTATGAAGGTTGGCAGTCCTTAATCCAGAACCTCAGAATCAGAAATAAAATTAAGGAGCCTCATGAAAGAACAGAGAAAAGGGGTGTGTGTGTGTGTGTGTGTGTGTGTGTGTGTGTGTGTGTGAAAAAGATAGCAATATATAAAAAGACCCAAGGAGGAGGTAAATTTATAATCTTATGTTGGGGGAAGAATTTTTGTAAACCTAGATCAAATTTAAAATTTGTGTAGCTTGTGCTCGCTACGGCAGCACATATACTAAAATTTGTGTAGCTTAATCTTTAACACGTGCTGACTTTCCTTCCGTGTGTCTTCCCACCCTGTGTTCTACCCAGGCCAACCCACAGAGACTCTTGTGTAATTGGCCTGACTCCAAACTCATCTTGTTCTGTTCTCCACAATCCTGCTTAGTTTTTAAACACTTGCGCATTCTTCCTTGCGTTCTTTCTACTCTAAACAATGCAACTACTTTCCTCCACATTAGCAAAGAGCAATTTGGCAACTTGATAATTGCAGAAAATGATATAATTTAATTAAGGGTAGGTGCAATTTCAGACAATATGGAAGAAGTGTAATTTTTTTTTTAGGCAATGAAACTGTCTTTCTTGTTTGTTTGTTTGTTTTTAATGTAGTACTTAGTGTGCCTAACTGCTATTCTAGATAGATCACTTAACATTGGCATCTTTTTGTCAGATGACAGAATTAAAAGATGATCCCTAAAATGTCTTCCAGCTCCCGTATTTTTCATTCTTGGCTGAAAAGTTCTGTTTGGTGCTCCTTTAGTGAACTTTGTTGTCTTAGTTTTCTCCATGAACACTGTTACCACCCGCCCCCACCCCCAAGAGTTGTGTGTGTGTGTGTGTGTGTGTGTGTGTGTGTGTGTGTGTGTGTGTTGTAAAGTGAGGTCCAGGATGTATGTTGGGGAGTTTGGATTATGTGATTCATCTAAAATACCTTCCAAGTTAAACAGTACATAATTTACTTAACATCACTTGGATATTTTAATATAATAATTTATAGGATATTTCATTTGTGAACATTATGGTTTTGCAGGTGATTGTTTTCCTGCTTCTTCAGAATATGACACTTTAGAATTTTTACTTGTAGTGTATTCTAGTTCTATTTTTTTCTCAACCACTGTATTTAAAATTTAACATATTAGTGCTTTCAAAATTTGGCACGTGAGATTATTTTATTTTATTTATTTATTTATTTATTTAATTTTTAAAGATTTTATTTATTTGACAGAGAGAGAGACACAGCGAGAGAGGGAACACAAGCAGGGGGAGTGGGAGAGGGAGAAGCAGGCTTCCTGCTGAGCAGGGAGCCCGACGCGGGGCTCGATCCCAGGACCCTGGGATTATGACCTGAGCTGGAGGCAGACACTTAACGACTGAGCCACCCAGGTGCCCCACGTGAGATTATTTTAATGCTAACTTATGATTTGTAGTGTTGTATATTCACTGTTTTTTAATTCCTCAAAATATATATGTAGTATATATAAAATATAACCTTGAGTAAATAGTAAATCTTTGAAAATAACCTATTCTAAACACTCGGAGTATCTATTTCTACATGGTGGAAGGTTTATTTTTTTTGACAAAAAAATCCATTTATGTTAATTTGAATGGAACCATTCTAAAAATCTATTGTCATTAACAGTACACACAGTATAATATTTCTTCTTAATAATCTTGGGTAATGCTTATGGACATCAGTTATTAACCAATGTAAAGATTCATTGTACACCCATCAAGACTATTACTATAATTCCTGAGGTTGATGATTTAAGATTTCTGCTTTTTAAAATTAATGTGAGAATACAAGCTAGTATATTGCATGGATGCTAGCAGGTCTCTTTGTGTTTGTCAGTCTCCCTATTGTTAATTTAATGTTCAAGTTCTGCCAATTCCGAAATCATTTAACTAAAATATCTTGAATTGTGTTTAATATAAGAGCAAACAATAGAGTCCTTCTGAGACTCTTTCATGAATAGAATAATTAAACTTTTGCCTAGATATTTTGTGACATATTGCTGAAAAGTTTTGTTCCACTTGTTTGTTCTTAAATTTTCAGTTTAAGAACAGGATTGCAATAGGGTGAATTGGTGTACAGCTGATCTTTAAATGGCTGAAATAAGATTGCACTACCTTTTAGAGAACAGTAAGAGAAAAATGTCACAATTTAAGCTAAACATGATCTTATACGACCCATTCATCTATTGTTTCTCCTGAGAAACTTTAAAACAGGTGTACCTGCTCTAATTATATCAAATGATGTTCCCAGGTGTATCAGTTGGTTTGGACTTCCATAACAAAATACCACAGACTGGGTGGCTTAAACTGCAGAAATTTATTTTCTCTCAGCTCTGGAGACTAGCCCTCTGCCTTCTAACCCCACAGATGTCCTTAAGGTTGGTTTCCAATGAGGCCTCTCTTTGACTTGCAGATACCACCCCCCCTTTGTCTGCTTTTCAAATGGTTATTCCTCTGTCTCTCCTCCTTTCATATAAGGACACCAAGCCTTTGTATTAAGGTGCACCCCTAGTGGCCTCATTTGGTTTAATTATATCTTTAAAGACTTTATCTCCAAATACAGTCACATTCTGAGGTACTTGTGGGGGTTAGGGCCTTAGCATATGAATTCGGGAAACACACTTCCGTCCATAACATGAGGCAAACGAGGAAGCAGGTTCTAATACTCAAGTCCCTAGAATAAAAACTTAAGAAAATAAGTGCTTTACATAACTTTGTTTTATATTTTTTATTCTATTTATTTTTTTAAAGGATTTTATTTATTTATTTGACAGAGAGAGAGAGCGAGAGCAGGAACACAAGCAGGGGGAGTGGGAGAGGGAGAAGCAGGCTTCCCCGCTGAGCAGGGAGCCCTATGTGGGACTCGATCCCAGGACTCTGGGATCATGACCTAAGCTAAAGGCAGACGCTTAACGACTGAGCCACCCAGGCGCTCCTACGTAACTTTGTTTTAGTTGCGGTTTTGAAAATATTTTTAAAATTGTAATTAGATTAATTGATTACAAGTTTAATTTGGATTACATTGATTAATAGAAAAAAACATCTATCACCCCACTAAATTACCACAGAATTTTTCTTTTGTGTAGAATTGAGAGAGTATTATTAGCTTAGAAGATGGTCTCTATCAATGAGTGTTTCTTTAACCATGAGGCATTTGAGGTTCTTCATTTGCGTAGTGGAAGTATTAACATGAGAATCTGTAACAACCACATTGTTGTTAATATATTACAATACATTACCTGTTGTAAGTTAAAAATGACTACTAAAAACACTAAGGTCACAATGACATATATTTTCAATTTATATATTTAAATAATTGTTATGATGTCATTCACTAACACATATACACATGGGGAATTTGTAAATTTCCAAAGTTCATTCATCTCCGTTTACATCAACTTTGGGAAAAAACTCATTTCAGAATAATCCACCTTTTACAAGCAGACCGATTTCAAATGAAAAGAGCATAGAATCCAAGTTCAAATTCCTGACTACCTGGTGGTCTTAGATTAAAACTCGTTGATAAAAAGTATCTTTATAGGTGTCATATATTTTTTGACTTTCAATAAAGGTATAAATTTTCAAATAACTTTACAAAATTAAAAGTTTAATAAGTGAGGAATTTAAGAATATTTGATGGAAAATATGAGTTTACTTTTCCTTCCTTGCCAAATATCTACGAAATGAAGTAAAATAAAACCATCACAGCAGTGGAAATCTGGGAACAGTGCCATCAATGGAAAAATAAAAAGAGAGAGAGAAAGAAGCTTCTGAAAAACACGTCTAATGGAATCAGACTGTTGGCAAAACCTTGAGACTCATAGAAGTTCTTATCCTCTGTGAGTGGAGAGAACTTTTGAAATACGAGATTTTCCCAAAAAATATTGGGAGTTTCCCCAGGATTAGAATCCCAGTGGGCAAATAGTACAGTGTACTGTCAGATGCTTAGCTGTACATCAAATAAAGGACTCTGAGAAGCTGTATCTCTTCTTGAGAAAAGATGACTACCCATTTTTTTTAAAAGATTTTATTTACTTACTTGAGAGAGAGACAGACAGACAGAAAGAGCACGAGCAGGGGGAGAGGGAGAGGGACAAGCAGACTCCCCACTGAGCAGGGAGCCTGACGTGGGACTCGATCCCAGGACCCTGGGATCATGACCTGAGCCCAAGTCAGATGCTTAACTGACTGAGCCACCCATTTTTAACTCAAAGTTAAGGAAACATGAAGACAACTATGTAAGTGGATGTTTATTCATAAAAAAAAAAATTCCCAGATTAATCCTTGAAGTGATTTTTCTTCCAAACCCCACTCTTGCCGTGGGCCATTATATTAACACCTGGAAGACAGCCACCTGTACTTGTGGAAGAAAACCATGCCACAAGTCATGTCTCCCCTGTCTAGTTTCATTCTACCTTTCCCGGTAAAATATAAACTCATTGTCAAAGTAAAGGAATTTTCACATTGGCTAAGGCAGTAGAGTCTACATATTAATATTGATCAATTAGGATGCTCATCCATGAATATAAATAGAAAACCAAGCCTTTCTGAAAATCTAACAATGCTCTAAATGTAACAGGAATGACAACAACAATAAACAGTAGCTAACCCCACAGGTAATAGAGTGAATACAAAAAGCAGCAGGTATATTACAAATAAGTATAAAAATCATAATAAAAAAGAAACAAGTGGATCTCTTGGAAATGGAGAAATAGGAAGATAACAAAAGAGAACAACCAATATTATGTGTCAGAAAAAAAATAAGCGCGTGAATGTATGACAACAAGTGTATATTTGTTCATCTCCTTCTAGACTCATCTTGTTGGGCGTGTGGGGGTCAGGATGCACAAGAGAAGTCCAACTCATGTTGTTTCTAAAGACATGTTGTTTTAAAGGTTCTAAAATAATCTGCGGAAGGGTTGAAAGTAACAAAGATATGCTGAGAAATGTTAACATCACATACATATGAAAAACGGCTGGTAGAGAAATAACAGTATCAGTTAAAATAGATTTCAAACCAAAACCTTTAATTGTAACCAGATGGTGTGTATTATGTTGATGGAAAATACAAATAACAAAAGGCATTTAAAAAATTCATGTGTCCCCACAGTATAGCACAAAAAAAAAAAAAAAAACACATCAAGAGAGAAGGAAGGAGGAAATGGTAATATTCAATCATGTTAGCTGGAGTTACAGCTCTCCTGCAGGCAGAGCCAGGGGCCAAAAATAAGTGAAACGTCAGAGTAATTAATTAATACTAAAATCGTATATTTTGTAGACAGGTAGTAAACATTTTACCCTAAGAGGTATTATTCCAAAATGAAAACATGATAAATTCCCCAATGTAAAATTAATACCAGCCTTATATTCTGACTATAAGGCACTACAAATAGGCATTATCAAGAGAGTAATGTACACATAAAATATTCTTAATGTTTTCTTACATAAATTATGCTTGAGTTCAAGAAATAATAATTGGCTGTGTAGACTGTGTGGACCACAGTGAGAAACTTGCATCACATAACTTACAATCGTTTTGTGTTGATGAGAGTGTGGCTCTGAGGTCAGGCTGTTGGGGCTTAGGTCTCTGCTGGGCCACCATATACGACCTCAATAAGCTTTGTTGATTATCGTCTTCATTACAGAAAGGCATCATAATACCCATCATACTAAGAAAAGACATTAAGGTATGTACATCATTCTCATCTAATACTTTTGGAATGTTAGCAAAAATTTGTGACTTTATAGGTAATTATACATTCCAAGATTGATACAGAAAAAGCAGAAAACCTTTAAATACATATTGAATAAATTTAAGGTAGAGATAAATTTCACCAATTTTCTCCCAAAATAAAACTAGCATCAATGGTCTTACACAGACTCTAAGGAGATATTTTAGAAAAAGATTACGCTCATGCTCTTCCAGAACATGAAAATAAGTAGAAAGTGCATAATTTCCCACTCTATTCCATCAAATCCCAATAGAGATGATATACACACACATGTCCATGCAATTAAAACATAGTACAGCTTTAGTCACTAATACAGATACAACGTTCCACCTCCCAACCCAAAAAGAAGGCAGATCAGATCTTACATTGTGAAAAGGAAAAGTGGGGTCTCTTCAGGAAAGAAAAAAATGATGCCAATAATCAGAAAAACAATAAAATCTCTCTAAAAGGCCAAAGTAATTTCAGACTTTAATAAATAAGCAGACAGACCATAGTTATTATTAATCTGGGAGAGGAAGTCCCTTAATTTGATCAAAGGTATCTTTCAGAAACCTCAGCAGACACTAAACCTCATACTGAAACATTGAAAGTAATAGTGTGTGCGTGTGTGTGCGTGTGTGTGCGTGTGTGTGTGTGTCCCGCAGTCTTGCAAACACACATAGACTCTCTGGGCTCCCTGGGAACAAAGTAGGACCTCAGGATTAGGGGAAGTCAGTAGGATCAAAGAGTCACTTTCAACGCGTTCATACACTTGCAAATGTGTGAAGGTTTACTTCTGTAGGACAAAAAAAGAAAAAAAGGAAGGGATCTTGGTGCTCTAACAAGAGCCATTCCTCTCTGCCCAGTTCCACCACTGCCATCCTAGTCTACACTGCTATCCATCTCGGGGTCATTGCTGTACCTGCTCCTCCGCCACCACCACCGGAAGCGTCCTTGCTCTGAAAGAAGTCACATTATGACAAGCCTTCGCTAAAACGCTTCCACTGATAGCCTGACACAGAGGAAGAGCCAGTGTCAGCTGTCCTACAGGCCTGTCGGAGATGGCCAGGTGCACACTCTCCGACATAGGCTCCCCGTCCTGCCCTGCCCTCCACCACCCTGTCTTCTTCCTGTTCCCAGGCTCTGCTGTTCCCACTCAAAATACACATCTATGAACCCACGAGGACAGGGGCTTCTACTGGTTTTCTTCACTGTTCTAGTTTCTACTATTTAGAAGGCAGCCACAAGATATATTTGGTGAATGAAAAGTAATTTGCTGGTTTATTACCATATTTTCAGTCCTATGAACTCCACATGGGCAAGAGAACCACACATCTCTGGATCATTTTGCTCCATGATTTCTTCCTTACAACTTGAATTTTACATGACAGAATATTTAGTACCTACGTTACAGCCCTTGTAGCATTTTTCCTTTCTTTTTCTTTTTCTGTCCTGTTCTTAAAGTACTAAACACTAAATAAGGCTCTTTACTGAGGGTGGCACTGCCTTCCACAGAAACATTTAGAAACATGGGAAGGTGTTTTAGGGTATCTGAGTGGGTGTGTGGTAGATTGCAGGAGTGGCCCCAGTGCGTCATCTCTCCCTAACTCCAAGTTTGTCGTAAGCTTTATAATGGCCCCCAGAGATATCCAGGTATTAATCCCTGGAAACTGAATGTTTGGGGAATTATCCAGGATTATTCTAGTGGGCTTTGGAAGTAATCACAAGTGTCCTTATAAGACAGAGGTAAAAGGAGGTTTGACACAGAAGAAGGCATGTGATCACCAAAGCAAGATGCTATAAGGCCACCCTGTGGAGATGGTGTGGGGAGGGGCCGTAAGCCAAGGAATGCGATGGATGCATCTCTAGAACCTGGAAAAAGCAAGAAAACAGAGTCTTCTCTAGAGCTTCAGAGGGAAAATGGCTTCTCAATACCTTGATTTCTGCCTGTTGAAACTCATTTTGGATTTCTGATCCCCTCAGAACTGTAAAAGAATAAATATGTGTTGTTTTAGGCTTAAGTTTGTAGCAATTTGTTACGGTGGTCAAAGGAAACTGAGACAAAAGCTTTTGACTTGCCACCTTTAACTTTGCATTTCCACTTCTTAAAAAAGTAGGGTGTATTTCCTCATCCCGGGAATTTGGGTTCAAAAATGTAACGTACTTCAGCCCATGAAGTGAGGCAACAGTTTCATGCACCAGCTCCTTGCAGCCTGGGGTTTAAGAACTAGCCTGATTTTGATCACTTTAGTATTTCTGACATTTTCAAGAGAGTGTCCTGCCTCGTCTAGCATTCTGGTTGTAGGAAGAGGGTGGGATCCACATGGAACAGAGCAGGCAAAGTCACCTACAGGAGAGATTTATGCTATCATCAGCAAGATGACTGAACCCATCTGAGATCAGCAGAGTTACCTGCACCAACCTTCAAATGCCTAAGAAATGAATAATTATTATTTTCCTCTACTGCATTTGCACTAGTTTATTTTGCAGGAATAGCTACCGGATACAAGGGCAACTGGCAATTAGTAGGTGGAGACCAGTTATTCCTAATGATGAAGAATTTCCCCACGTACGTATGATTAGTACCTGTGAGAAATATTGAATGACTCTATGAAAAAGGGGTGAAAAAGAATGGAGGACCTCCCTGATAGTTAGCAGTTTACATTTGAACTCTGTAAGATGTGTAATTTGCAGTTTGCACATAGTGATCTTTGCTTAGGAATTAGTAACTGAGATTTTTCAAACCAAAGGACACTTAAGTAACTCAATTATCCCAAAGCTCAAGTCAGTCTTCAAAGAAAAAAATTGCACACATTTCTCTGTTGTTCTCAAGACTAACTCACTTGCCAGTAGTAATTTGGGCTTATGAAGACACATGGGTTTAGTGTTGTGCAACTGTAATGCAATAAAGAAATAGCTATGAGTTTGATCAGGGCAAAGTGTCTGGCAGCTAAGTGTTCCTACGGGGTATTCTGCAGCTGTCAGAAAAGTTAATGACCTGGAGAATAGAGTAGATTGCCCAACAGAGGGTCAGTGGTAGAACCAGACTCAGAATCCACAACTGGCCCCCCATCATGCTTATTGTGGGTCTTTGGTCTTCAAAAGCCTTTCAAAGAGAGCATTAACTAAGACCTCATAAGTTTTTAATAATAAAGTAATAAAAAGAATATCCGATTCTCAGAGTTGCAAGAGAGAAGAGCAATATGCACACTATTATCATTGCCATTTAAGTGGCCACACCTCACAGGTTGCTTCTGCCCCACTGAGGCGAATCTTGTTTTTCAGCTCTGCAGGTTCAGAAATTTTATGTAGCACAGATTGATTTGGTTTCCTCAAATGCACCATTATTCCATTCACACAAAACAGATATATGCCAGAAGAGTAAATGGATTAAAGTACAATGGAGACACAGCTGCCGAGCCAACTGGAATTAATCACATCAATGGTCCATTCATTTTTGTCCAGCAGGGAAATATATGTGGGAAAGCAAAGCAAGACAAAAAGATTGCTTGATTAATATAAAATATAGCTGATATAAGAAATGCTTACTAGTCCCATTCAGTGTTTAAAGTCTCAGACTATGTCCGCTTAACCAATTTCTATATTGACACTCTGAGGTAAGGGACTATTGTTATCCCTAAAAATGAGGAAGTTAAGGTGCAGTCTGGTTAAATACCTTCTTACATCACAGAGCTGGCAAGTGGCAGAGCTAGGGTTTGAATCCATGGGCCAGATTCTAGAATCTGCACTTCCAACCACTCTTTATTGAGTTGGCTGACACTGCGAGTTGTTGATCAGGTTGGGCCAACCAGTTTTGATAAGCCCTACCTGCTCAGGGCGATGCACAATGTGGCAGAGACTGCTGGCTGCTTCATCCCCATCCATTCTGTCTCCTGTGAGAAAGCAGGGTTGATCTGGGGTGGGGTTGGGGGCAGTGGACCAGGCAGAAGCTCTCTAGCCCAGTTTCCTTTGCAGCATGGGGGCCATGGGACACATTGTGACCAGTGAGAATTAAATCTATGTGCTGGGCATTTTCCAGTAAGTTTTGCTCTCCTGGTCTAGCTTCTTTGGTTTCTTAATCTTCTTTTCTTCCTACCTGAAATGTGAAAGTCCAACCAAAGATGGAAGAGCCATCTTAAGACAAAGAGGATAAAGACCACCCAAGAAGGATGACACAGATGGAGAACTAAGTGATCTGTGACATTAATGACAGGGTAGAGCTGATGTAGAGGTCTAGTCTGCTTTCTTCCTGACTATCCATGATGTGACAAAAAAAAGTAACAATTTAGGTATGTCTCTAGAGAGATAATATCTGTCTCCTTTACTTGACCGTGAGTAGTTGGAACTGTCTGCTTGTTTTTGTGACCATTGTCTCCTCAAGGTCCAACACAATGCCATGCTAAGTGTCATTACTCAAGAACATTTGGAACATGTGAATGGATGCATAAGTATGACTGGAGACTGCCATGAAAAGAGCATCCTCTCCCGGAGACTCTGGTCACTGGGAGTAAACCCTGACCGAGGAGGGACACAGCTTCTGCAAATAATTGGAACAACTGCTGTCACCTTGGGGGATCACTGTCATTGAGAACACACACACACACACACACACACACACACCATACACAAAAGATCTTTTAGCAATAAGATGTACCAGAAGGAGGGGCTGGGGATGCTGTTTTCAGCGGGAGACTCTTTTAGTGCTAGGCTGGGCAGTGTTGCATTTGGGAATTTTTCAGGAAGTCCCGCCATTTCAAAAGCAGTTCCCTTTGTCATTTGGAGGGAGAGTACAGATATTTAAACCTTCAATATACCTCACACTGACACAGAGTAAGGAGGGCTGCACTTGACTTTGTATCTACTATGCCACAGGCACTATGCTAGCATCCCCTCACTTAATCCTCATAAGGCAGATGACCACGCTTCTCTTTTTATAACTCAGGAACTTGAGGCTCCAAGTGTTAAGGTCATATGGCCAGTGGAAAGAGTATGTCCGGGTTAAACCCATGCCTTGTGGGAATGCCCACCACCTGTTCGCTTCAGTCTCCCCATTTCTCATAATGTCATCGGTCAGGGCTGGAGGGCTACACCACCAGGACACTGGCCCAGGGCAACCCAAGATTCATTTGTGACACACCTCCTGTGTTCTGTTTGAAGTACAGGGAAGAGGCTTGGTTCCAAGATGGCCATGTCTGCTCACCCCTTCACTGACCACAGTGCTCCGTTATGTGACAAGCTGTTTTTGAAGTACTGCTACATTGAAAGAAATAATATGTTTTCTCCAACAAAACATAGCCTTTTACAATAGAGTGACTAATTAAAAAATGATGGTGATTTTTCATCAGAGAAACCCTAGAATGATTTCCATGTTTTAATTTGACCATGGGTACTTGTTTATTCTCTGTGTTCATTTTGTAGTTTCGCCCTGTCTATATTGTCTCTAACTTTGAATTTGAATTGAATGCTTTTCTCAAGTTGTGCCCCGGCAGCCATTTCTCCATCGTTTTCTGATTACATTAGGGACCTTTTCAGCCCATCAGAAGACATAGACTGGCCCCAGACACTAAACCAACGCTGACCTCAGGGAAAGAGAGAATAATGAGCAGTTTCACCGAGAGGACCACATAGTCATGTGTCTACGGTTGCAAACTATTGATAGTATTGGACACAAATTCCACACCTGAGAAACGGTCATATTCATAAGATCCATTGTAAATTCTATTCTACTTCTGGTGACTGGATTCTTGTTTCGTTTGTTTTTGTCTTTGATTAGTTACTGTGTGTGTGCCTAAATGTCTGCATGAGTGGCCTATTCTGCAGGACTGTGGATCTTGCCCTTCTGTTTTCAATCCCCCAGACAGGTGCCCTGGGCCCTGTTGTCTGCTGACAGATCACCCAGTCACAACCATTTGCTTGCTGGCTTGTCTCTCCACCTCCAACGGCTCCAAGATTCCCTATTGCTCTGCTCTGTCTACCTGTCAAGTCATCCTTTCCCTTGTATTGAACGTCTCAAGATAATTAAGTAACAAACCCACAAATGTGGCAAAAATAATAAAGGTAAAGACATAAAACCATAGCAGGTTCAATACTACCAGCAGTGTCTCGAAGTACTGCTCTATTAGGAATCTCTGCTCTTGTTTATTTCCTACTCCCTGTTCCCAGATCAAAAAGACAGGAGCATAAAATAAATTGAAAACTCCATTAAAGAAACACAGCACCTGGGGGAAAAACATGGTTTTAAAAGAACAGAGAAAAGGCCACTGAAGTCCATCTTGCTGATCCCGTTTAGATGATCAGTGGTGCACTTTGTCTGAGGACCATCTTGAGGATACAAAAGAAACATCCACTTTGCACGGGTGACTTTGGGAATTTGGGGGTACAAAACCAGTCACAAAACCTAACAGTGTTACCAGATGAAATCGTATACGTAAAATGGGATAGACTCCAACAGGGAAGCCCAGGAAAGGATCTTGAGGCTAAATTGAAGGGAAACACATGAATATTCTGTGCCTCGAGCAGAATGTGTTATGTTGACACAAATAAAATCCGATCAAAATAAAAAAACGGAACAAATAGCTAAAGAGAGTAAGATGTGTTGGTGTTGTCAGATAGCAGGTTAAAGATACGTTACCTTGGGGAAGGAAGCAGACTTAGTTGGGCTTTCATAGAAAGGTCATTGTTTGTTTGTTTGTTTTTTATTATGTTATGTTAATCACCATACATTACATCATTAGTTTTTGATGTAGTGTTCCATGATTCATTGTTTGTGCATAACACCCAGTGCTCCACGCAGGACGTGCCCTCTTTAATACCCATCACCAGGCTAACCCATCCCCCCACCCCCCTCCCCTCTAGAACCCTCAGTTTGTTTCTGAGTCCATAGTCTCTCATGGTTCATCTCCCCCTCCAATTTCCCCCCAGAAAGGTCATTATTGACTCAGCACTGCACAAAATGAACAGACAAGCACAGAAAGGAAGCAAAGGGAATGTTTTAGTAGATAATAAAAGGTTGGAAGCGGTCTGCAAAAAGTCCTTTTTTATTCTTTTTGATTATATATATTCTTCCTCTAAATTTTTTTTAATGAAGATTTATTGCTGGCTCAGTGGAAACCTAAATTTCTGTAGAGATTAAATTGAAAGTACACATAGGAAAGCACATTTCTGTGAATAATTCACATCTCTCCTTGTGATATTCATAACAAAATCCATCACAGCATGAAGAACGTTGGCTGACATCTGTGTGTTTTACGACAGGCTGCATTTGCAACAAGTCACATTTACACAGGCTCATTCTTAGAAGAATGGTGTTTCTCCTCCACAAATATTATCTGGCAGAAAAGTTCTTATGCTCTTATCTTGAGAGGTGTAGAAGAAAGACACAGGTTAAGTGACAATAAGAAAAAAAGTTCTGGATACACTGGGAAATAAAATATCAAATTCTTGGCTTTTAACCCAGTTTCTGAAGACTAGTGCTTTTGAGGAAAAAAAATTAGGAAAATATAATTTATGTAGGTATCATAATAGAAAATATCCTGGGACTCAGAAGCAGGACTCTAGCTTTGGTTTCAGCATTAACTAGGGGTATGATCTTGGGCAAATTACCCATCTTCCCTTCTCTGAGAGTCCTCATCTTTAAAACACGTGGGGTCACCTCTGGATATCCTGTGAGTTCAAAATATTCCTTGCCTTCCATTCCCACTGGAACTGTCTGGATTGCTATTAACATCTTTACTAATAGCTTTTTCTTTGCAGTTCTTCTCATCTCCACTTCATCCCGATTAAATTTCTTTCTAACTCAAATAGTGGTGCCCCATTCCATGCTTCAGTACTATTTTGATTGTATAGTTTCCCTATTGAACAAAAACATTTAATAACTTCACATTCCCAAGTGTTGAAATACAAAGGATATCAACTTTACATTTCAAAAACTCTTCCCTGACGTTGTAATATTTCATTATTCCCATACATGAACACCCAGTGTCAGCTACTTCTCTTTACTCTTTGTCTCGTGAATATACAATGCATTTATTGAAATCCTTGATAAGGCACCTACAATCTTAACCTCCTATCAGCTTTTTTCTTTTTTATTTGCCTGTCCAAATCTTCTCTGGTTTTCAATATCTAGTTGAAAATTCTCCTAAGTGTCAACTTCCCGTCACACAGCTGCTTTTCTGAGCTCCCAGAGCAATTTTCTATGTATTTAATCATGCTTTACCTTATGGCATGTTATTATTTTGTTGTTATTTGGATTCATTTCCATTTAATAAAAGCTCTGCTTTTCAAAACCTCCTTTGGAAAATAATTTAATCCGTAAGATAAGTTTTCTGGTTAACTGGAGATTTACTCCTTTTGGCTTAACCTTTTTATTACTATTACTATTTTAGCCCTTGTGGAAAAAAAATTTTAAAATAGAGAATATATTTCTATTGGAATAAAATAGACTTTTTTTTGGAATAAAAAATAATGAATTAATTTTCTTAGTGGCTGAATATAATCACTATTATATAGTGATTATATAAATGATTATATAAGCATATAAGTTTTGCTAGTGTTTTATTAATTCTATTAGTGTATCTAGGGTTCCTCCAAAATAATACTATAGTTTGCCTAAAACTACAATTCTTACCAAGCAATATTTGTCTGCTTTACAGCTTTATTTGTTGTTTCCATTACAGATTTTTATTGATAGTTTTCCCTCTTACAGCAGTTTCTCTCGTCACTACTGATTTGCTAAGAACTTGATAATAAGATCGCTGCACTAATTAAATGCCTACCAAAAATATGGATAACTAGGCTCCTAATGCATATAGTGTACAAAGTCCTTGAGATTTAGTGCTTACCTTTTGGAACATATTGCTTGCTTTCTTGTGAAAGATCTCTGTAGATATTTACCTCCCAATTTCTAGCTGAACTCAAGATATATGCGATTTCAGGACAGCCAAATTGCAAATAGCTTCATATTATTGTTCATGATCTCTTTCAACACATGTCTTATCTTTCCAACTTTATCATAATTAGAAACGTACTTATTCTACTTTTTTTTTTTAACTCTTCAAAGAATTTAGTTCAATGGTTTGTACTTTTAAGGGTCACTCAGCTAGGAATTGAATTCAAGAAATCTCAGACTTATAGAATGATCCTTAATTGATTAACCATTGACTTTTTAACAGACTGCATGTGTAAAATATTTCTTAGAAAGTTTCAGGTGAGGGCAGAGAGGAGAATGTGGGAAATATAAACATTTTCTCAGAGACTTTTCCCATGCTTCCTCTTGTACTGCTCTCACTGTGCCCCCTTTTTTCCTTATAATAAAAACCCAAATTGTTTATTACATTTTTTTATCTACAATACTGTCCAGTTGTGTATATATAAAGAAAGATGTTTCTCCAACTACAAAATTGTTTTGGTTGTTTGTTAGAACTTATTCTAGTGCATTCAAGGCAGTCTACAATTTGTACCCAGTTTTAACTCTCACTACCCATCTCAAACCACTACATCAGATTTCTCTATAATTCCCGAAAATAACACATTTTCCAGCCTCCATGGCATGCTATCACTATGAAGATATTTTAAATGATATATGAAAGAGAAATAAACATTGAACATGTG
Source organism: Callorhinus ursinus (assembly GCF_003265705.2). Lineage (NCBI taxonomy): Eukaryota > Metazoa > Chordata > Mammalia > Carnivora > Otariidae > Callorhinus > Callorhinus ursinus. Next base: position 8,921,287 of record NW_027397073.1, on the reverse strand, counting down.
AATTTTTCAGCCTCTTCTGCTCCTTACTCATTAAGAAGAATTTTGTCTTTGCCATCTGGTCCCTTGGGTCTCAGTTGTGTGTGGACAGAAATGAGACATATCCAGAACTTTTGGTTTGAATCCCATTGGAAGAGACAGACACTTACTGATGGTGATGAAATAAATAGATACTGAAGGTGATTGGAGAGGGAACTAAGCTCTATAGACAATGCAAGTGAGGTCTGGGAGGAATTTAAAGTAAAGGTAGACAAAGAGAAAGACATAAAAGGAACAAAATTGAGGAATATTTTCGTTTTAAGAACAAAACCACATTGGGGCATCTGGGTGGCTCGGTCAGTTAAGCATCTGCCTTTGGCTCAGGTCATGATCCCAGGCTCCTGGGATCGAGCCCTGCATCGGGCTCCCTGCTCGGGGGGGAAGCCTGCTTCTCCCTCTCCCACTCCCCCTGCTTGTGTTCCCTCTCTCGCTGTGTCTCTCTCTGTCAAATAAATAAATAAAATCTTGAAAAAAAAAGAACAAAACTACATTTACTTTCCAATTATATTTGCTAGAAATTTGAAGTTTAAATGAAAACAGTAGTTGACAAAGTGTTATACATATGAATGTATCTTTGCAGAGAAAAGAATACTAATTCCATGACTACTAAGAATACCTGTGTTCACCACCCAGGTTAAAAAGTGTAACTGTATTTTGCAGAAATTGGGAAGTAATCTGTGTTATTATGGCATTATAGAATGTAAGCATAAGGAAAGAATAATTACAGTGATATCTAAGAAAAAATATAATTGAAAAAAGTAATTTGGCAAGTGAAGAATATTATACATGAAAATGGACAGACTTTTTTAATAAAAACAAAATTTGTAGAGAATTTATATGTCTAATAATATGAAGTTAATTTAATAATATAAGATTAATGTAATATAGCCCTTGTAGTCAGTAATAACAATAAAGGTCTATGTTAATTAATTAAAAATTCAGTCTCAATATAAGTAATGTAAAGTATATAAAGTGAGCCTAAGTTTGTAAACATTTATTTATTTTATATTTAGATGCTTTCACAAAAATGTGTCCTGTAGGAAATACAGGTTACTTTGTTTAGTTTTTTTTTACAAAAATTATCTTTAGCTGATAAAATTATAATTTTTAATAATTGTAATTTTTAAAGTTTGTTAAATTTTTCCTAAAGGTCATGAATTATTAATGTAAAAAAGGGAATACAATTCCTATAAGCATTTGGGGCATTATAGGCATTAGCAAACTCATAAATTACCCAGCAATAAAACCACCTCCTTGGAAGTGGTCATTGCCTCAGTACTAGAAGTGCTCAGCTTCTAGATCTACCTCATTCTGACTAACCTTTGGACAAGATAATTCAAAACCTCCTTTAAATAGCAGAATTTTACTGAGTCTTGGTATTTGAGAACTTAAGACTCACCCAGTCTTCCATCCTAGTCTATGCAGAAACAACTGGTAGCAAACTGAGTCCAAGTATCAGCATTTTTACCACCAGACAACCGTCCAATAATCCACAAGCGCTGGTCCCCCAGTCACGTGATCGTGAGCACATAGCTTATCATCTTTGAGCCAGGCTGTGTCATCTGCAGGATAATACTTTCTTCAAGTGGGTTGCTGAGGATTAACTTGGAAAAATGCACCTTGTACCTGGTACAAGGGCTTAAAAGTGGTCTGTATAAGTCAATTGTTAATTACAAAAGGCTTATTTAATACAAACCGTGGCAAAAGAAGAGGATGTGAGCTCTACATAAAGAACTCTAGCTAAGATAGTCTTTTAAAACATAAACCCAATCTCTTCTTAAGGTATTTTCACAGCTCTGGGAAAGGATGGCTCGATGGTGGTGTTCCAAACAGGTAGAAGGTATTCAAGTGAAAGAAGTAAATTTTGAAATCTTTCTCATCAGACAACCACATGGCTTGCTCTCTCTCTCTCTCTCTCTCTCTCTTTTTTAAAGATTTTATTTATTTATTTGACAGAGAGAGAGAGGGAGAAAATGAACACAAGCAGGGGCAGTGGTAGAGGGAGAAGCAGGCTTCCTGCCGAGCAGGGATGGCTTGCTCCCTTTCCTCTTTAGGTCTCCATTCACATGCTACCTTTCAGAGAGATTGCACTAATAATCCTGGTCCATCTCTGTCTCCCGTTTCTCTCCCTCTTTTCCCCTTTTTCTGCACTTAGCACTCACTGACAGAGTTGAAATTTTATTTTTGTTATCTTTCTACAGGGTAAGTACCATCACTATAGGGTCATGGTCATGACTGTATGTCACCAGAACCTGGGCATGTAGTAGGCAATGAATCACTATTTGTTGGAAAAAAAAAATGCATGAATGCAGATGGACTAATGAGATTGAATTCCTAAAAATGAAATTCAAAGCATTTCACAGGCCTGATATGTGTGAAGTGTGATCCGTTAGAAAAATCAGTTTGCTACTACTAAAAAAACTGTACCATCTCCTTTAGGTTTCTTTGTTCATTAACTGTGTGACTTTGTCACTTGTAACCTCTCTGAGTCATAGTTTTCACATCCATAACGGTTATTTTAACACCATCTGCTCTGTCTGCTTAACTCATGGGATCCTGTGATGAACAAATAAAATAATGCATGTGATTGTCCTTTGAAAAGATAACCATTATATAAATGTGAGATATTTAGGAAGAGAGTTTGTAAGTTTGGAAATATCAAAATATTGAATAACTCATAGTCACAGATTATGATGTTTGATAACTTAAAAGGCACTTGTACTATCAAACATTTTTATGAAAAAGCAGCAGGACCATGCATAAAAACATTTTTTTTAAGTAGGAAACTTTGGACAAGCTCACTAAATAAAACAGAAAACTTGACAAAATGTAAAATTATTGTTCTGGATGATATATAATCCCCCTGTTGACAGGAGAGGACACACTGACTGGGAAGCTGACAGGGTTTAAGTATGAAGTATAGGTTGAAATCAGGTAAAACACAAAAGAGAATTATGCAACAGAATCTCATTGTACTGACAAGACCAATAAGAAGGTAGGAAAACCTGAACAAAGAGATAAGAACCGTGGTTTGGAATTACCCAGCTAAGTCATAGTGACAGTCAAAATGGGCAGGACACTGTCAAAAAGCTGATTTCAGCTGAATGATGATGTATTTTGCAGAGATCAGAGATTTAGCATTAATAGGAGCAAACACAATATTCAAAGTCATTTTTGGAAGAGAATGATATCAGTGTGAAAAGAGAATGCAAGTCATTTAAAGTAAATCCAAATACATGGAACAGAAAAATGCCTTCTTAGTAACACTGAACACTTTCAGGCTTAAAATACAGGTTTCTAAGAAGTTAATTTCAAGGAGAGAGATTAATATTTAATATGGCAAATTGAATGTGCAGATTAGCTGGACTCTAGTCCTATAGTCGTCTGGCTTCAGATCCCTCTGTGCTCAGTTTCCTCATCGGAGACACGAAAGAACCTACTCGTGTTACATGCGTGATCTTCTTGTAAGCAGTCAAAAGGGTAAGAAGTTAAGGAAGTCAGAGACCACTTTCATATATAACAAGGATTCTCATATTAACGAAGTTGATATGTAATAGGCTAAGTGACTAGTGGAGCAGGTGTATGATCTCAGGAGGTGGGTGTCTACTGGAGAGAGTGCACTGAGGTGAGGGGGATGTTTGTAACAAAATGAACTCAAACGATTTGTAAAGTGTCCCTGGAAATTTCAGGCAATGCAGGGAAAGAATGTGGGGGATAGTCATTTCCACACCATTGAGAGACTGGGTGGTGTGTGCCAGTCCCCTAGTATCGGAAACCTCATGCAAATGGGTAAAGGTGACGGCTGTATTTTTCCATCTCATAAGTAGAGGAAGGGGTGGAGGAACTGGAACTTTCTAGTTTTCCTTGGTTGGTTGGGCTAATCTTTGCTAACTATGCTTCCGGGAAAGAGTGTCAATAAACCCCAACATGCAGAAAGAAAATACGGAACCAGCTTTCTCTACCTAGCCTGGTGATGGAAGCAGGCGTGGTATTGGTATGTAATCCAGTCCAAGAAAGAGGCTTCCGATGTCGAGCGAGTCGGCATTTATGGAAACTTCTACCTGAAGTTGAAAAAACAGACACAAAACCCTTTCTGAAAGCATGACAAAACAAGGCAAACATGATTCAGTACGACTGAAATTTTTGCCTTGAGAATTTAAAATCTGTACCACAGCTGAGTATGGCTCAGCAATAAGAAAATAGCACCAAAATCATGAATTAATCGATAGAAATTTTTATGTGGAACCATTTCTTGGCCTTAGCCAGGAGAGTTGTTCTCACTGAAGACTTCCAAGGTGAAAGTTGGAGCTGCTTTCTACTACTTTTTAACCTCCTCCTCCTCAAATATTCTCCCTACAATTTATACAGTTTTACCAAGGGATGGGAAGAGAGGGGGAGGGGAGAGTCAGAGACAAAGAAAAGAGAGACACTAGATAGAGAGAGAAACAGAGAGAGAGATAGGAACAGAGAGAGACATAGACAGGTATCTTCCATGAGAAACTCACCTGAGAAAAGATGTTTGTCATAGAAACAATGGCACAGTGTGCATGTATTGGGAAGAAATATCACAGTGTGACACTAAGGATTACAGGGAATGCCAGGCTGATGGAAATAATGAGAGACTAGGGCAAACTCTTTCATAATCTTTTAATTATTAATCTTTTAATTATAATCTGGAATTATTTTTATCTAGAAATCATTAATTTGGGATAAGGACATACATCACCAAATGAAAATTTATGTGTCTCTCCCAGAAGCAAATATATTTTATACATTTTAGAGGTACCCGTGAGCTATGTCTATGTGTCACTGTATTTGTAGCTACACCTATAATTATCCTACTATATTTTAAAACAAAACGTGGGAAGAGAAAGATGAAGTTACATTTATGCCAACAAGATCTCCGGCCAAATGGAACCAATTATATAAATGGTGCAAACACTTTTGTTTCCTGGATATTAGTTAATATAGCAATGTAGTGTCTACACAAATTATAATTGACCTAAGAAGGCTAGCCTGTGGGTCATATAGTGTCATAGAATTTGGTTCAAGATTCAAATGTGTGGTTGAAAGTCTGAAATACCTTAAAAAACAATTTCAGCTCCTTAAGGAGCTTGAGTACAATTTAAGATACACAGTAGACTAATATTCAGCATTCTGCATTAAGCCTCTGGGCAGCAAATCACCTCCATGAAGCAAGGGGACATTCATCCAGAATGCAGTAAAATGAGGGTGCTATGCTTGATGAAAACACAATGAAATAGGAGTGGAAGGAAATTTTCAATAAAATAGGAATCAAGAAATCACAAGTCAGGTCAGCATAGCCTTATAGTCATAAGTCATAGCCAGTCTTATGTCCACCAAGGCTTGTGAAAACCTCTTTTGGGATGGCTTGGGGGGGCTTTTATAGGAATCATCGCTGGTGGACCAGTTCATTACTTAGAATCTGTCTTGCTCTGGGTCACTCAGACATACGCTGTCTTCATGGTTCCTATAAATAATGTTGAACACAGTTTCTATTAGTCCTTTTAGCACCTACCAAGAGTTAGAATAACTGAAAGCAAGCTGAGGTTAGACACTAAAAAAACTATTGTTGGATTAACAGAGCCTGATGTGAAGGAAGAGTCAACAGTAGACTGAGGTTAGTGATTTAGCACATGGGAACAAACCAGATATGAGCAAGAAGCCAGGAACTAATGATTGAAGCAAATATTTACAAGTTTTCATAAATAAAAAGTATAAAAAACAAAAAGAGTAATAAACATATCCTTAAATTCAGTCAAAGATTTATGAATACAGTCTTGCTGATATGTGAACTCCATTGGGGGTCTATAATCTCACCACCAGAGATATTCATCCTCTATATCTTAAAGGTACAATATTGTAAATCCAGTGTTTGACATTGATCATAAAATTGAATAAGTAAGCTAAATACCTCCAGAATAAGTATCCCAAGAGGTATATTTAACAAATTTCTTAGAATATTTTCAGTGACTAAGGTAAGTTTTAGGCAGTAATTCTAATTCTCTACATGAGAAATTTTTACACCACTTATGGAATAACTCACCCAGGAAATGCAAGAAATAGTTTAGAGACATTATGACTTTACCACCTCATCATATTATAGTACTTTGGGCTAGAATTATTTATTCCAGAGAAAGAAAATTAACATTTTTGAAAAACTCAAACTGATTGTTGGCTTTTCTGCAAGTACCTTATTGACCTACAGTTGGAGTTAATTAAAATGTCTAACTAGGGTGCTTCCTAAAACAGAATCAGCATGATCTATTCCAAAAAATTTTGGCAATTTCTTAATTGCTTTGGGACTCAAAGACTGATTCTTAACGCAAGGATTTTGTACTAGTACTAAATTTGACTATGGGCCATGAGAAGGGGACTCTACAGAAGTGTGCTGAGATTTATTTCCATAATTATGTCAGTTGAAGTTGACCCGACATAGTTCATAAAACTGAGTCCCGGGATGGTGTGTAGTAGTTTTAGTTCCCAGAAGGAAACTCTTTCGATCATTCTAGGAATTAGGAAAACTGGGAATGTGGCCAAATCTGATTAGTTAGTCCAATTCTGATGTCGGTGCAGTGTATCCATTCAATAAGCCAATGAAAGGTAGCGCAGCGTGCTGGAAGGAACACGGGGAACCGATGATCATAATTATCTCTCCTCTCTCCCTCTCAGTAACTCTTTGACCTCTGGCAAGTTACTCACCTGCAGCCTCAGCTCCCACCTGTGTGCAATGGACACAACGCTATTTGTCTAGAAAGTGTGTACAATATGGCAGACACAGGGCATGTAATAGACCCTCCATAAGCCGGAGGTAAAATCCAACCTAGCCTGTTGAAGCAGAGGGTCTCCTCCTTGGTGGTGCGTTAGAGTCACTTGGAGGAACATTGTAAGCACAACTCTGCCCAGGCTATATACCTCAGACCAAGGATAACCTAATGCTGTTGTATGGCTCCTGGCATCAGTAAGCTTTCACAGGAGTACCAGGTATTTCTAATGTGCAGCCATGATCTACCTCAGGAAAGAATTTCATCTAGAACTTAAAGGGATCACAGGGATCATTCCCCTAGTAGTTGTCAGATGCCAGTCTGTAGACTTCTGCATCGGAATCACTTGGGAAGCTCACTAAACATATACGTTCTCTCACCTCATTTCAGTTACTAAATTAGGATCCCCATGGGTTTGCCTCAGAGCCTGTACTGTTAACAAGATCCCCAAGTAATTCTGCTCAGTCATAGTTAAAAACTACCCATACAAAATGAGTTTTCCTGCCATTCACATCATACAAATAAGAAGATGGAGACCCAGAAAGCAGAAGTGACTTGTTCAAAGTCACGAACAGTTAATGGTGCAGTCATAAAAATCCAATTCTCCAGATCCTCCATCTAGTTCTATTGCTAATATGCTGCTTTTACTGCTATGTTTATCTGGATTCAAAAATAAGATTGTGAAACCAACACTTGATTTCCTTAATGTGATGCCTGCAAGTAAGCACAGTTGTCAAGAACAAAAGAGAGTCCTCAGTAGTACATAAAGTTTCGAGTTTTGAAAGAAAATAATTTTGTTTTAGAATCACATATGGCAAATTAACAAATTCTTCTGAATCACAACCTTCGACTTAATCGGGTCTCAGAGGAAAAATATAAAAAGACAGAATCACATTACTTTTTCTTCCTCTACATTGCTGAACAATAGTTCTCTGTAATATCTGGATTTGCCAGGTGCAAAGCTAAGATTACAATAAAGGCAGTTAGTTGCAGGTCTCCTTCTTTCAGCGATCAAAACGAAGTCTTTTGTTTCTTTGAGATCAACACATTATACCCTCCAGCCAGCTCTGCTAGGGAGATTGACAGATTGCATCATCCAGACGCACTGTTCAAGAGATAGCCTAATAGTGCAGAAAGCAAAAGCAAAGGGCGAACAGCGTGTGATTGTTAACTCTATTGCAATTTGTATGCACCTCACATAGCAAGGTGTTCTGAAGACAGACACTGTAAATGCAAGAGATCAGGCCATGTAAGATCAGAAGTAATTACTGACTGAAGTAGGAAAGACTAGTAAATTTTATGTTTACATGTTATTTTACTTTATATCATCTGCTGATGATTGATATTTTGGGATGGGATGGGCTGGCCAATCCTAACTCACCACCCCTACATAGCCCTCCAAGCAAATCTGAAGCTCGTTTGGGGAAGATTTTTTGAACTACATGGCTCTTTTCACCTCAGAGATTTGCATCCCTCTGTTCTTTCCCTCTCTCTCTTAAAAGGCGTTGCATAAAAAGAGATGTTTTGGTTGGTAAGTGTACGTGTGTAAATGGAATTGGACAGAAATGATGGTGTGTCTAACTGAAATTTTGAAAGATGCTTCCCCAGGGTCTGTGGGATTTGAGAGCGGTGTCAAGTCCTAGTTGGACAAGAAGTGTTTGAATAGTGCCTTTCTGGTGCAATGTCAAGTGACAAGTTTCTTTTATGTCCCTGCAAGAAGATAGCCTATGCTAAGCCAACCCGAATAAGGTTGGATATCTGGATTTGCCAGATAGCTTGGCCAAGTGCAGCCCTTTTCCAATGACACAATATCATATTGCCTTCTGCCTTCAATTGAATGAGACACTCAGAGTCAAAGAGGTTTGCAGTACCTATGATACCTAGGTAGTCACTAGGGGGTGTATTTGTATCGTTTGCCTTGGACATCATCCTCATCCTCATCATTATCATTATCATCATCACCACAGCAGCGATAAAAATAATAATAATAATAATAATAGAGGAAAATTGAAAACAACATCTCAGAGGCTATAGAACTCCTAAGCCCTGAGATTCAGAACCTTAATATATGACAAAACACAAAACAGGTGAAGGTCTGGTCCGTTTCTTTATTGGTTTCCAAGAAAAGACAGTCAAAAGAGCCATAAAGCACTTCTGTTGTATTAGTCCATTGTATTAAAATTCATTGTGGAAAACGAAAGTTTATCAGGCAAAAAAATGAATTCAATGTTAGTAAAGCAGCACACGGAGGAAGGTGATGAAATTTTCTTTAAATCTGTTCTTTCTCTTACCATTTTGAGGCTGTATAAATGGTTGAAATCTGTTTATGGAAATAGGAAAACAGATACCTTAGCTGATACCTTAGCTGAGACTTAAAAGGAATTCCATATTCATTTGTTACTATAGTCTGGCTAGAATTTACCATTGCAAAAGGTAAAAATCTGGATTTTTTGCAGTCTGTTTCTAGATGTAAAAGAGATCACCTTAGAAAAGTAACAGGGTAGTGAATACAGTACCTACAAGGTACAAGGCCAATAAAGCATATTTTAATGTAGGGCAAATATATTTTAATATGTGTTTAACAATTCTGTCTCATTCTTTTTTATTCTGTATTGATTATTATTGCATTTTATTTATCAAGTGAAAGCCATCCTGTATATTCCCAAAGGTTCCTGTTAGGTGGTTCCTATCCAATCCAATATCAAATGAAAACTCTTGTAATGTCCTGTCCTGTTATTACTGATAAACAGCACATGCCTAGCCCAAGATATTTAAATCTGAATGCACTGGATGCTAATATTCTTCTGAATTCTGTCTTTCCTGAAACTAGACCAGAGGGTACTTCTGTGTTCACAAACTAAGCATATGTCCATGTTTAGGGAACCTGCGTTGTTGAAGACAACCTAAAATTTAAATGAAAACCACCTTGCTTGGGATCCCATTTCTGCCGTTTTTTGACTGTTGGACTTCTCATGCTCACTTTTTTGGCTTGAACTTTAGTATCGTTTTCAATCTAAATGGGAATTCTACTATGAACACACAAACTCATGGTTAGTCAGCCACAATCATCTACCAGACACCATGATAAACCCCGGGGGTGCATTCACGAGCAGAGGTGTTAGGACCTCTGCCGTCACAGAATCAGGATTAGAAGAAGGTTCAGACAACCAAATAAACAAAATGAAGAAAACTGAGAAAGTCATGTGGGAACTTAGAGCAGGGGCAAGTGACGTAGTTTATTGAAGAAAAGGAGTATTTCCACAAAACATACATATTAAAGCTGAGACTTCAAAGGGCAAAAAAAGATAATCAGGAGATTGGAAGTCTGACTAGTAGATAATATCTCAATCCAAGGAATACCAAGTACGGGAGGTTGAGGAAAAAAAGGGGTAGTGAAAATATTCAGTTTAGTTGCTATCCAGAATTTTTTTTAAAAGATGCAAATATATTGAGATGAAGAGAAATATCTTTCTTTTATAGTTTCCTATAAGGATTAGATATAATGTATAAAAAATATCTATCATATAATAAGAACTCACTATAAATTAATTAATATCATAATCATGCAATTTATTGCCATGAAATTAAGATTTAAACCACAATTTCTAATATAATTTTGGAAAATCTATATAGCTAAGAACCATTTAAACCCACTTCAATTTAGTACCACGACAATAAACCAACCTAAATCTACTTAATATCCTTTATCTATAATTAAGTAAAATAACAATGTAAGCTCATTTCCAACTTGAACTCACATTCCTCTAAATAAAAGAACGATGAATGATTTAAAAGCCGATATAAAACTGAATAATCCAAATCGCTCATTTTACTAATATGAGAATAAAGTCATTTAGTTGTTTTCATGAATTTCTTAGAACAAATGTCATTATAATTTTCATTTCCACAAAAGAGTGATTAGAACTGCCAATCAATGCCATCAGAGCAAACAAGCAAAGGAACGAATAAGCAGTTGCCCCTGGAACTAAATTCTGTAACAGAGCGCATCTGAAATTTTTAAGTGCCTATTTTTAAAAGGCCAATATAAACCTATAAGCTTCTCCTGCACTTTCTAATGCATCTCCATTTTTGTGGCACAGCACAGAGGGCTCATCTGGAGATGGATTTGCTTATTTTCGAGAAGTGCTTGCACTGTCATTGGAAACAAATGTAACAATTCCCTTTTGCATTGTAACATCTCCTCTGTTTTTCTCTTTCCCAGCCCAACTATTAAAAAACACTCCTCACAGTTCTTCTAACATTGTGGAGGTGTTTATAAAGCTATTAACAATCCTTTCAAATCTCTCCCTCTAAAGTGATTTAGTTTTACACTTCCTTTGGAAAAAAATGTTTTACATTCAACTTTATTGCCAACAAAGCATCAACACTAGCTTAGACTTTTATAATAATTAGAACCAAGATGACTTGAAATGTTAAATTGAAGAATTTTAGAGAAACTGATTAAGCCAGAATCTATTTTTAATTCCAAGCCCAAAAGAATAAGATTGCATCTAAGATGCATTTAAGATAAAATTGCTGACAACAGATGATTTGGCACTTAAAAAATTGTAGTCGGCTTAGCTTTACATTGAAAGTAGTATAAGAAAAAGAGAGTGGCATAAATGAAGTGATTATTTTCTTTACATCATAAAATATTAAAGGACTAATCATTGAAAAGATCAAAGATAAGCAAAATAATAATATTTTATAAAAACTAATATAAACATAAGTGAAGCATGACTTCAAGAAATTAACCTACTTTCCAAAACATCAGCACTAATAATTGTCAGCATGTCCCAGGGAAGAAAGAAATGGGGCAAAGCTATTTCTATGAAAGCAATACTGATGATTAAAATCTTAACTAATCAGTTCCTCCCTGTATGAAATATTGCCAACAGTACATAGAATAATCCTTTGATATATGAAACTGTTTTTACTCCCCAAAAGTAAATCGAGGCATATATACATGTATAGAAAGTATATATACATATACAAAAAGTAAGCCTAAGCATATACATATGCGTGTGTGTGTGTGTGTGTGAAATGCAAAATCAGCTGATGACGAAATAATGTGAGTCAGCAGAAATGGGTTTGGGTTGTGATTACATATATTTGTTATTTTCATTCTTTTTTCATGAGACCTTTTCTGAACACTTTGTTCGGAAATAATTTCAAAGTTACTGAAAAATCGCAAAAATGGGAATAGTCTGAACGCTTGGAATTTGCATGACCCACGGGGAGTCAATAGATAGGAACTTCAAAGTAAAGACAGGAAGGGGAACAGAGTAGGTGGGGGCGGAGTGGGGAGAGAGAGAGAAGAAGCAAGAGAGTGAGAATCCAAAGAGACAGGTCATGAGAGACAATTCTAAAAGTGTGACGTCCGTATTCTTTCTTGGATTGGAAAACTACTACGTTAATGAAAATGTTAACTTTTTTCCTTTTACAATATACTTCGGTTTTTGGATTTGGTTGCCCCATCAGTAAAGGTTTTTTGTTTATTTTTTTATTTTATTTTAATATGTGATGTTAGTCACCATAAAATATATCATTAGTTTTGGATGTAGTGTTCCACCATTCATTGTTTTCGTGTAACACCCAGTGCTCCACGCAGAACGTGCCCTCCTTAATACCCATCACCGGGCTAACCCCACCCCCCCCCCCCTCCCCTCTAGAACCCTCAGTTTGTTTCTCAGAGTCCATAGTAGTCTCTCACGGTTCATCTCTCCCTCCATTCCCCCCCCCTTCCTTCTCCTAATGTCCTCCATGCTCTTCCTTCTGTTCCACAAATAAGTGAAACCATATAATTGACTTTCTCTGCTTGACTTATTTCACTTAGCATAATCTCCTCCAGTCCCATACATCAACATGGATCAGTAAAGGTTTTTGTCTGGATTTGAATACACTTGGAATGGAGACGGTGTATCCCCTCACTGGTTCTCTTACAAAGCCTCCGAGCGGCAGAAGCATTGAGCTGATTATTTTATTCCAGGCCCTGAGACAGAAAGCTCCCTGAGCCTTGCTACTCAAACTTCCCAAATGTCATTCACAATCTCCTGGGATTTTGCTGGAATGAATTTATCTGACTCCTTTGTAGACAAAGGTGAACCGGAACCTGCATTGTAACAAGATTCTCAAGTGATTCACCTTCAAGTTGTAGAAACTCTGTTCTGGGAAAACCAGGTATTGTTTGTGGAAAAACCTGGCCCCACTCTCAGGGAATGTAAGTTATCACTACATTCTCTACCTTCTGTTTCGTTCTGCGTAGGAAGGTTGACCAGCATTCCAGTTCTGACTGTAATACGATTCTCAGCTCCCCTGGGTGAGGCCCTGCACAGTTGCCCACAGGAAGATTAGGGGCTTTGCTTAACCTTAAGAATGGTTATTTTTTGCCACATGTTTCAAGTTAGTGATCAGTTTTCTTTTACAGTCTCTTAGCGGGAGTATAATCACAATCCTTTATATCACAAACGAAAAGAGATTATGGGGGTTTCTTTCTTCCCAGTAAGTGGAATCTTTCAGGTTTTTCACTTGTATGCTTTGTTTCATTTATCTATCTATGTATCTGTCTACTGGTTTATTGGTATCAACAACTAGGAGTGTCAGGAATAATCTGGTAAAAACTGATGGACTGATTAGATACACAGACATGAACACACATGTGCACACGCACATATTCCTAATCTAAGTTTCATGCACTGGCTATTAAATCACACTTTTGAATCAATTACTTCTTAAAACTTCCTTTGGGTGTTCAGCCTTGTCACTGTTACTCTGGTAATATGGATCTACAAAGCTGACATGCACGATTAGCAAAACAAAAGTAGATATTATTCCCTTAAAGGGAATTACTTCTCAATTCTTTCCCTACTTTCTCCATTGAATATGGCATATTAACCATGTTGTGCTTGTGTGTTCAGTAATTTCAACTGGACATCAGATTTCTGAGGGCAGAGAGTGTGCCCTGTACTTTTGTGTTTATCTGTGTTTTATTTTTTTTAAAGGTTTTATTTATTTATTTGAGAGAGAGAATGAGAGACAGAGAGAGAGCACATGAGAGTGGGGGAGGGTCAGAGGGAGAAGCAGACTCCCTGCCAAGCAGGGATCCCGATGCGGGACTCGATCCCGGGACTCCAGGATCATGACCTGAGCCAAAGGCAGTCGCTTAACCGACTGAGCCACCCAGGCGCACTATCTGTGCTTTTACAGCAAGAATCTTCCTTACAGTGTATAGAAACTGGGGAAATTCACCCTACATGCATTCTGATTTCTCTGTATGTATACTTCACAACTCCTGATATTTTTGTAGATATTGTACTGAACTAAAACAGGTGTCCAAGACAGCTTTGAAGACATACAAAACCAGATAAAAACAATTGGGAGGAAGGAGGATTATGAAAAGGCCATCTGTTAAATTCACAAACCCCTTTGCCTTTGTCAATTGGGATGATGGTGTTTGTGGTGTAGAACAGATACAAGCTTAAGAGGAAGCAAGATGCAAGTGTAACTATTTCCTTCCTTTTCTCAACTGCCCTCAATTCAAGATCCTGAAAAACTCGGAACAGAACAATAGACATGATTTATCATATTCCAGTGTCTTTAATACCTGTTGCCTTGAAGTGAATAATTGTGCCAGGAGGAGATATGGTGTGTGTGTGTGTGTGTATGTGTGTGTGTGTTAGCACCTCCAGTTACTTATTTCTATTTAACATAATTTATGTTAAGACAAAAACATGGACAAAAAGAATGGGCTCAAATGTTCAGAATTAATTGTGGATTTATGAAATAATTCTTAAATCTCTAAAGAGCCATTCAATATACTCATTTGTACTAAAAGACAGGTAATTTTTCACTTGACATATTTGTTGGGATGTTGCATACTTGTGCTCGGGGGTACATTTATCATGGAAGACAGTGTGAATGGTAATCCTTGGATTAGTGTAACATGGCACCCTAAGGTTTTCAGTGGAAGCAAAAAATAGCACTTCTTTTCTCTGAGTTATGAACCAATTGCTAAATAAGAAACAAACTAATTAAATCCTCAGTAAGTAGAGAATAAAAAGGATCACTCTTGTAACTTCTAAAGGATGAGACAGAGTATGTAACTTAGGGCAGAGTTGATATGCAACATAGTTAACAACCACGTGGCCAAGGCTTAGACCGTTTAGAATGGTGACATCTAAATATGACAATGGCAAGGCCACCTCTGAACATCAGCCCTGAGTGGGTTGTTCAGAATGACCTTGCTCTCTCCTCCCCCACAGAAAAGTCAAGTAAAGACAAACCACCTGCATAAAGTTTACAGAGCAGCTACTTCTCACCAGCTACATCTTGGCTTTTGTAGAACAAGATGGAGAAACAGATCAAATAATCCCCCTGGGTGCTGAAGACTATGGGGAAATTGACTCCACTCACTCAAGAGGGAAGATCACTGACTTCAATCAAGCAACCAGGTAACATATGATCCATCCATGGGAGGAATAAAGGCTGTGATGTGAGTTTACAAAGGCTTAAGAAAGAGCCCTCCTCAAAAAAGAAGTATCAGAATAGGGGTGAAAGTGTTCCTTCCTACAAATATCACATGTTTAATGTTACGAAATATCGATAGCATGGATAAAATAAATAGAAAAACTAAAGGAAAATGAAGACAAAAGTGTATTTAGTTAACGCACAAAGAAATTCTTAAAAGATAGGCTGTGAATTCATTACTCCCAAAATGTGGCATTGATTTCAAATGAACAAAGAAATTCTTAAAAAAAATAGGCTGTGAATTCATTACCCCCCAGAATGTGGCAATTTTACCAATTACTAAAATATCTGAAAATTGTTCTAGAGACAAACATAAAGATAGGTATAAGTTGATAGGTAGAGATGTATGTATACAATTGTATAACTAACATGGAGAATATACAATGTTCATTTTAAAAAAGATTTATCCATTTATGAGAGAGAGAGAGAGAGAGAGCACATGAGCCGTGGGAAGGGCAGAGGGGGAGGGAGAGAAGCAGACAGGAAGGGGACGGGGAGAAGCAGCGGGGCTGCTGAGGGCAGAGTCCAATGTGGGGCTCAGTCTCACGAATCCACGACCATGACCTAACCTAAGACTCAAATGCTTAGCCGACTAAGCCACCCAGGACCCTTTTCGATGTTCTTAAATAAATAAGCTCTGGCTTATTTTATATCAACTTTGAAAGACTTTTTGTATTGCCCACATTTTTAACAATAAAATACTTATATTTTTAAGAAGTTAGTGATTTAGTCAATGTTACCCAGCTAGTATACAATAGTCAGGGCTAGAAAACACATGTCCTAATAATTAGTAGTAACAAAACAACAAATGCCAACAACTACGGGATACCCTATATATGACAGGCTCTTTACTGAGTAATTTACATGTATTTATTCTGTAACGCTTGCAATTATCGTGTGCAGTAGATATGGTTGCTATCCCATTTTACAGAGAAGAAACCTAAGACACAGAATTACTCTGATAACTCTGGTCAGCAAATTTGTTTTCCACTGGAGCATGGAAAGCAATTCTTAAATTGCTATACATGTATTCTGGAACCGAACAATATATAAAATGGATGAAGGATGATAGGAACCAGATTTCTCAGTGTTGGAATGGAAGATAACAGGTAAGCCAGAAAAAAGGCTGGAATGATCCCTGTGGTTGTGGATTAGAGTTGGACACATCAGTATAAACTCACAGGAAGCTTAATATATGTAAAGATGGTTACATATAGACACATTTATAGATAATGGTACACACACAGGGCATTATACGTACATATATTTCCTTTCTCTGTCAGCTGAGATCGCCCAGATCTTGGTTTGTCATACCTTTCTTGCAGAATAAGAATGAAGACTCTTCAGAGAAATGACTAATTCCAGGATGGGGCGAAGGATATATAAGTCTGGAGCATATTATAGTGCCCAAAAGTAAGAAAGTGTTAAAACCAACAAGCAAATGAATGACAACAAAAACCACCAACCCACAATAATGTCAGTGGAACACAGGAGACAGATGAAAGCGTGACTAATGGCCAAAGCTGAAACAATTTGAACAGAAAATTAAGTATAATTGGATTATACCCCAGAATTTATCATAAATATCCATGAGTCAATACTGGTACTATGAAGGAAGAAATGTTTGGTTGAAACTCTGGGGATGACAGGTGTGTGGTACTTCCCTTGCACAGAACTAGAAAGGAAAAAAATTTATAATCAGAACTCCCTCTCTGTCTCTTCCCCGTGCTCCCCTCCCACCCTGTAGACTTTACGTCTCAAACCAGCTTCTGTGCAAGGCAGAAATTCAGGTTGCCAGGGTGTTTTCACTTGTAATGACTTTTTGAAGTAAAAGCCGGGATTATCTACTGAGAGTGAGGTGATTTAAGAAATGTAAGTGAATTAACAGGACTAGTATTAAGAATAGCTGCTCCAGGGAAAATAGTCGAGATGTGACCAAGGTTATAAGAGATATGTTTGAATGCCACTAAGGGCTGAGCTGAGATTAGAGGCAGTTATTTATAATAAGATGCACTTTCACTGTAATGTGACTATTTGCAATTATGTCCCTAACTCATTCAAAATAATCTCAAAAGCCTACACTTAAAATGTAGGATTTGCCATATTTCCTCTATTCTGAAGTGCTCTCGACTCTAAAATGCACCATCATTTTACCAACTGCTTTTCATTCACTCATCCAACAAATGTTCTATGACCGCATGGAGTTTATGTTCCATGGAGGTGGGGGAGTTGCTAATGAAATAAGTAATAATGATATGTTTCAGATGATGAAAATTTCTATTAAGAAATATAAAGTACAAAGGAATATAGGAGGTATAGAGGCTGTGTGTGTGTGTGTGTGTGTGTGTGTGTGTGTGTGTGTGTGTTGATGTAAACAAGTTGGGAAATCAGGTTTCATTGATATGGTAGCTTGTGGGCAAAAACCTAAAGAGGATGAGAGAGCGATCATACAGATTATCTGGGGGCAAGTATCCAGGCACAAAAGAGCATAGAATTCTGTGTAGCTGGAGTGAAGTAAGCAAGGGGTGAATAGAAGGAGATGAGTCAGAGAAACTGTAGAGGTTCAGCTATGTAGGGCTTTATGAGCCAACACAAAGACTTGACTTTTACTCTTAATGAGATGAAAAACCATGCGGGAGTTTTGAGCAGAGGAGCATAGTCTGACATGTTTTTAAAAGATCACTCTAGCTTCGCTTTAAGAATAGATTATAGGAGAGTAAAGAAGGAAGCAAGGATCTTTTCTAGAAAATAAAAATAGACCAGAGTTTTTTGCAGTGTGGTCCAGAGTAGTAGCGTGGAGGGGGTTAGAAGGTGAATCTTGATAGAGTTTCATAGCAATAAGGGAATGCAATTACCTTTGATTTTGGTATAGACAAGCTATTAACTGGAGAGACAGGGAATTGGGATGATTAATTCAATTAAAAAAGTTTTCAGATGTGGATTATGCCAATCCCAGTAGTGATGTTGAGTGTATCCTTGCATGGTTGAACCTGAAGTTTAAGGGAGAAACTCAGGTACTACACATAAATTTAGAAGTTGTTTGCATATTATTTAAAACCATCAGATTACAGAAGATAAAGAATACAGTAAGTGTGTGGGAAAGTTACTAGCTGTGGGACATCCCAATGTTTAGTGGAGAGGGATAAATCAGCAGAGTGTGGCATTTTGGAACAAGGTAAGAAAGAATTTCTGAGAAGGCCAAGGGATTCATGGCTTCAAATGCTACTCTCAGGTCAATTAATATGACAGCCCAGAATACACCCTTTGATTTTGTAAGATCTTTCCATGATAAGTTTTGGTGAAATAGTAGGAACAAAGTTAGTTTAAACGGTTTAAAGAGAAAATAGAAGGAGAGGATTTGGAGACAGTAAGGGCACCCTTTTAGAAGCTTTACAGTGAATGAAGGTGGAGAAGTGGGGAGGTTTCCAAAGGGAGACGTGGGAGGCAAAAGAGGTTTTTTCAAGATCAGAATTTTTGTTGTTGTTGCTGAAGATAATGAGTCATCTGACTGAGATAAAGTGATTATGCATGAGATAATGGGGGCAATTTCTGGACTTTTATGCTTGGAAAGTGGGAGGCAATGGGATTTAGTGTACAAGCCTAATTGTAGACAGTGGCAGAAAATGCATCTAGATGAACAAGATTGAGGGGAGAATTCATGGAGAGGGAGCCTCGTAGCTGGGTATGGTGATGTCAGGAGCCTGTAGATCATGGCTTCTTATTGCTCCTATTTTCTCAGTGAAGCAAGAAGCAGTCATGTGTGAGAATGAACTTAGGTGAGGAGGAGTTAGGCGTTTGAATAGAGAAGACAAAATACGAAATCATCATCCAAAGCACCGGAGAATAAATGGATTAAGAAAAAGTAGAAAGGAACAATGGAAATTTTGGTAGCTTTGGTATATAAAAACTCTCCCGTCCTCATTCAACATGAAATTTTAGAATCATGTGAAGAAAGAACTTAGAATCAGGTGAACATGGCAACGCCTACTCTTAAATATTCAGGCTTCTCTATTTGGCATCCTTCTGGACTCATAGAGGCTACACCATACTCTTCAGTCAGAGGCTTGGTGGAAGCCCATAAATCACACTCTGAAAAACTTTGACTTTAAGTCTGGTACTGCATTTTGGAAGGCCCTGCCACATTCTTCCAGCTTGATAGTATTGTTTTATTGATTAGTTTATATTTGTGATTTAAACATGGATTCAAGAATTTACAAGAACCCTGGGTTCCAAAGGGGTGAGGTGCTATTGATTCCAATTTGTGCTAGAGAGATTTGAGATGCACACAGGTGCGCAGTGGCATTTTAATGAGGGTCACAGTGAAACCCAGTGAGCCTGGGATCACTTGGCAAATGGACAATGACGAGATCAAGGCCGAGTTGATGCAGGCTAATACTTGTGTTACAAGCAAAATATTACAGCTCTAAGAAAAAATACGTAACAAAGTGAGATGGTTGGACTTGATGCCTTTTTGCATTCTTCTTCCTCATGCTAAGATTTTAGAAAAATATTTCAGGGTCTAATTATAATCATACTATTTTAAAATCATTGCAAATTGTTCCCTAAGAAGTATGTCCTTGAAGTCACTTTAAAACATCTTTACAGGGCGCCTGGGTGGCTCAGTCGTTAAGCGTCTGTCTGCCTTCGGCTCAGGTCATGATCCCAGGGTCCTGGGATCGAGTCCCACATCGGGCTCCCTGCTCAGCGGGAAGCCTGCTTCTCCCTCTCCCACTCCCCCTGCTTGTGTTCCTGCTCTCGCTGTCTCTCTCTGTCAAATAAATAAATAAAAAATCTTAAAAAAATAAAAATAAAAATAAAACATCTTTACAAATAGATAGGCAAATTTCTTATAGGATTTGTTTTCCTGGACATTTTGAGTTGTATTTTAGCAATTTCATACATTTTCTGCTTAAGTAGGGACACATTTCTAAGACTCGTCTATGTTTTCGGATGGTACAATGTAATTATCATAATTTATTTTTAATTTGTGCTAATAGTCTTTTGGATATTAAAATAAATTGATCTCACATCTTTTGACATTCGGTTTTTAAATATATAATCACAAAATCAAAGGAATATTGTATATACGTGTCTTAGTCCATTGGGTGGCTGTACCAAAAATGCCACAGACTGGGTGACAGTCCATGGCATTTAATTTCCTACAGTTCTGGAGACTGGGAAGGCCAACATCAAAGTGCCATCAATCTGATATCTGGGGGTGTCGGCTTCCTGCTGCAGTGATGATCCTTTCTCACCGTGTATCTTCCCTCAAACACACATATATGCATTATGTATATATGTAGTATGAATATATATCAGACATAACACATGCCTACATGTATAGTATATATACAATATAGTACGCATGTATGTGTGTATGTATATATAAACACAGTAGGCATGTTACACATATAAATATAACTAGTTTTAATAAACCTGTTAATTTATACACTAAGTCTTTTTTTCTGGATAAGCATAAACTTCATCTTCGTTCCCGTTTTCTTAGGGTTTCAAACAAGTCCTCAAGCACCACCACTGCATGGCGAGTACAGAGGCTGTAGACGTCTGGTGTTGGGATCATCTGGGCATCTGTCCACCCAACATCTCGTCAAGACTGCTGTCAACACTCCACCTGGACCTTACACACTCTTTCGACACCCCGCCGCATGTCCACCTCCAGGGTGGTGGCTCCTTCTGCTACTCTATGCACACACAGATCATCTTTTCATGCACACACAGATCATCTGGCTTCTTCTGGGCCCTTGAAGTAGAGGAAATTCAGTGTAACTGTAGAAGGTCCTGCCTACCTGCGTACAGTACGAAGTAGTTTTTTTCTCTGAAATCGTTCCACCTTTGCTGGACAGAAGTCCCTTTCTGCTTTTGCTATCTTGCACAAGCATGTATTTTGCCTGAAACTACTTCTTGTCTTGCTCTGTAATGGTTGTAGTATGTTTGCATATTTAGTTTCCTGTTTATTGCGAGTTCAGCATCAAATTTAATTTCATTTGTGAAAATCTTTTAATTTCTTCACATGAATTAAATAGTCTATTTCCTTTTTTATAAGACAGATTTCCCAGATCTTCTAGCTCTGCTTTTTGGCTTGTTGGACAACTTTGGTTAGAAATAATTTGCCATTAGATCTCTGTCTTAGAAGAAAGAAATACAGAAATTTCTGTACTTGGAATATTGAATCCATTCTGATTCTTTAAAATTTTCATTAATCCTTTTTCTTTCCTTGTTGTGGGGGAAGCTTGCAAATTCTTTTCATTGCTTAGAGTATTCTGAAATAGTATAATGTGATATGGTTCTATTTTCATCCATTTTGCTGAATGCTTAGAAGGTCTTTCTAGAGGAGACACTTAGGACACCAGGCCCCGCTCCCAGCAGAGAAGGCTTCAGCTGTGGGCTTGGTATACTCTGAGAGGAAATATTCCACCACTTCTCATCAGGGAATCATATCCATTAAAGCCCCCCACCCATCTGATAAACGGAAAGTCATGATATTATAGTGACTATTAGCTATAGCAACACAGTCATAAATCTCAATATTTGTGTAGAACAGACCAGAATGATAAGGCAAATCAGAGGCAGGAAATAGTTCTGGTGAGGTTTGCAAGGACCCATCAATAGGCAAGCCGACCCCAGAAGAATTACTGGACAAGCAGGGATGTCCTAGGGCCCTTCAGTCCTTTAAGTACCTTGGACTTGATTTATTCTGGGGAGGCTGATTTACACAATTCTCTATAGGCAGTTGGAGAATATGAAAGAGAATAACCTGAGTGCATGTATCTAGAGGATTCCTTTCTTGTATGAGAATAACCAGAAAGCTTAATTAATAATAAGGCTCCTAGCAGAACGAAGTCTGAGACAAGAATGCGTAACTTTGATAAATACCAAAAGGTGGAAAAGTATACATTCCCCATACCATTGAGATGAGTCATGATGAAGACAGTACAACGAATCACCCGCCCAGGTGAAAACAGATTTCACTCAGGAGGTTTTCTGTAAGGCACATTCTTCAACTCATCTGTTAGTGAGAGTTCTTGACGGGCAGCAATGCAAGCAAAGCCTCACCATTTTAAGGAAGAAATGAGATTTGTTATCAGAATTTTGCCTAGTTCACAGAATCTGGGAGGGTAGGAGATCTAAGCCTCGAGGGAGAGTGAGAAACGATGTCCAATGTCATTTGTTTTTTTTAGTGTAGACAATCTTTATTGGCAGGTGTTAAGAGTGCAAAATGGTGACAAATCCAGAGGGATGGGAGAGGAGGTGGGGCATGGTTCCTTTCCTCCAAGTGAAGACCCTGTAACCAGGTCAGTGGGGTGGGAGCACTTGTGGCCACTTTGGGCCCAGCACCCTTCGAAGAACAAGCTCTTAGGCAGAGGGATCCTCACAACACAGGGGAAGGGAGCAACTCCCCAGAAGGGGCATGGGCCATGTCCCACCCCTGGCAGCTTGGCTTCTGCTCACCCACACACCTTGACAGCTTGGGGTAGGGGGGTTTGGGAATTTGGCTAAACCTGTCCCTTTGCAAACCCAGGTAGCTGCCTCCTGTCTCAGTTTCCCTCCTCCCAGTGGTGAGTCAGGTTGGATCACCAGGCCCTGTCAAGGGTCTGGCTCAACCCAGCATGAGTCGTTCCTATAACATACCATATTTTAACCGTCGTGTGGGCTGCAGGCCTTCCGAGGCTGCTGGGATCATCGTGGGCTGGCCTTACCCAAAAAGACCCTTTCTTGGCCACAGAAATCAACCTAAGGTGATGAACACTGAGGCTACCACCCCAAACAAGCTTTGTCTCCTGAAGGCCACTGACCCCCAAGACAAACGGCCCCTGCACCCCACCATCATGCTGGTCCAAAAGTGGGGTGCAATAACCCAAAGGTCTACCAAGAACCCCATCTTGGCCTTAAGCCCCCGGGGTGGGCCTCACTCGGGGATGGGCGGGGTCTGGTCTGTTCAGTCCAAGGCCCAACCCTGCAGCAGTGCTGGGCCACTCAGCACAGGCTGCCTATCTCTGGTCACATCTCCTGCACACTGGAGGCCCCACTCCATCGGGGAAGGCCCAGTACCTTCTGGCCAGCGTCTGAGTGGGTGTCTTCATGCTGCTGTGACCAAATAGCACAGTCCCAGGGGCTGGCCCCATACACTCTGGTAGCTCTGGGAGCTTGGTGCCCCGGGGGAATTGCAGTCTTTGTTGCCCCTGGAAGGAGCCACCACTATTGTACTTGTACCCCTCCCCCTGGCCACAGTGGGTACTGCACCATTCCTTCTTCCCAGCCCGCTCCGGTTTTGCCCATCAGGGAGTGGTTTCTGAGCTACAGAACCCGTGTCTCATGCTGGCAGCCTCTTATAAGGAAGGCTGGGGAAGCCAGACTTTGACGTGTTCAGGTTCTCTTCATACTCCACAAGGCAGGAGTGCCTTGAAGGTGGGGGTCTCCCAACAGAGGAGGGGTGCACAGAAGCCGGGTGACCAAAAAGAAAATCTTTTGATTACCCAGGTGCAAGAATTTTGAATGGGATCATTAATTGATGTCTCATCAATTCAAATATCTACATTTAGCAATGCACAAAGGGTTCATTAACTAAGGAATCTTTAAAAGCTATAAAGGATTTATTGGAATGACTAAGCCTGCACTGTGCATTAAGCCATTTATATCTTGGTAAGTACTTTACAGTAAACATGACTATAAAGCAAATAGTATGCAATGTAATACTTAATCATAAAATGACAACAACCCATTTACAAATGACATATCAGATAAAGGGCTGGTATCCAAAATCTATAAAGAACTTACCAAACTCAACACCCAAAGAATAAATGATCCAATCAAGAAATGGGCAGAAGACACGAACAGACATTTTTCCAAAGAAGACATCCAATGGCCAACAGACACATGAAAAAGTACTCAACATCGCTCGGCATCAGGGAAATCCACATCAAAACCTCAGTGAGATACCACCTCACACCAGGCAGAATGGTTAAAATTAACAAGTCAGGAAATGACAGATGTTGGTGGGGATGCGGAGAAAGGGGAACCCTCCTACACTATTGGTGGGAATGCAAGCTGGTGCAACCACTCTGGAAAACAGTAGGGAGGTTCCCCAAAAAGTTGAAAATAGAGCTACCCTATGACCCAGCAATTGCACTACTGGGTATTTACACCAAAGATACAAATGTAGGGATCCGAAGGGGTACGTACACCCCGATGTTTATAGCAGCAATGTCCACAATAGCCAAACTATGGAAAGAGCCAAGATGTCCATCGACAGATGAATGGATAAAGAATAGGTGGTATAGGGCGCCTGGGTGGCTCAGTTGGTTAAGCGACTGTCTTCGGCTCAGGTCATGATCCTGGAGTCCCGGGATCGAGTCCCGCATCGGGCTCCCTGCTCAGCAGTGAGTCTGCTTCTCCCTCGGACCCTCCCCCCTCTCATGCTCTCTCTCTCTATCTCATTCTCTCTCTCAAATCAATAAATAAAATCTTAAAAAAAAAAGAATAGGTGGTATATATACACAATGGAATATTATGCAGCCATCAAAAGGAATGAGATCTTGCCATTTGCAACAACGTGGATGGAACTGGAGGGCATTATGCTGAGCGAACTAAGTCAATCAGAGAAAGACATGTCTCATATGACCTCACTGATATGAGGAATTCTTAATCTCAGGAAACAAACTGAGGGTTGTTGGAATGGTGGGGGGGTGGGAGGGATGGGGTGACTGGGTGATAGACATTGGGGAGGGTATGTGCTATGGTGAGCGCTGTGAATTGTGCAAGACTGTTGAATCACAGACCTGTACCTCTGAAACAAATAATACATT
>NW_027397073.1:8883426-8896016 GCF_003265705.2 Callorhinus ursinus | reverse complement strand
TGGAGGGGGAGACAAACCATGAGAGACTATGGACTCTGAGAAACAGAGTTCTAGAGGTTAGGGGGGTGGGGGATGGTTTAGGCTGGTGATGGGTTTTAAAGAGGGCAAGTACTGAATGGAGCACTGGGTGTTATATGCAAACAATGAATCATGGAACACTACATTAAAAACTAATGATGTAATGTATGGTGATTAACATAATATAATAAAATTTAAAAAAAACCTCTTTTTTAAAATGGGGGAAATAATATCAGTTTTATTTTTTCAATATCTGCAAAAACTGATGTCTTTTTCTATAATTAGAGACAAAAATCTCTAAGTTGTCCAGCTGGAGCTTCAACCCAGGCAGTCTAGCTCTAGAGCTCATATTTTCACCACCATACCAAAGTGCTGAATTCATGCTACAAGGTTATGATTTGCCATACTGGTTTATATATCAGTGTTTTAAAAGTCTGAAGTGTTTGTGTCAACAATCTCAGAGTCAGAGCACATCAGTATGGAAAAAACAGTAAGTTTTTGATATTTGTAACAATATACCTTCTTTTCTGGGAATCAAGAGACACTGGAAGGCAGAAACCAAAGCCAAAATTGTAGAATCCCATATCAACCCTATTAGTATCCAATGACTCAGCTCTCATTTGGCAGCAAGAGCCAACCCACTGGGGACAGGACATGGAAGGATGCCCAGTCAGATGTTTTTCATCAAATATCCCCACCTTCTTGACTACAATCATTTCTTCTGGCTATACTCAAATGCAGTGATCCTGTCTGTTTTATCTTTGAAACAGTGCAGACATTGAATAACATTTCAACATGGCTTATAGTTTAAACACAGTACTATTCGTATTTATACAATCTCCTTCCACGTGAGCCCATATCCTTGTTCTTTCTTGCCTTACATTTAATATATGGTTACTTCCAAGGTAGCTTTTATGTTCCTATAACCTGGATAGTATAGTATCTTTGCAATATCGTGATGAACTTAGTAAGGTGTTTGTAGGTGTACAGTTTAGTGAGGCTATTAGACTGTCGCCCCTATGTTTGGAGGAAAAGTGGTAGGTCTCTGGCTATCACAGGACTTGTCATATAATGACCTAATTCTCCTGGGAGAGTTATATTTTCCTTTCTCTCTTTAAATACTTATCATATGATGTTATAACTTTTTTAATATTTAGATTTGCACTATAAAATAATGAGCTCTTTTATTGCATAGATTTATTTGAGAATACAATGAAGAATAAAACAGAATAATGATCTATACAATTAGGAAAGAAAAAGAGCTTTCAATACTGAATAACACAAGTAGTGATATGACTTATAATTGCAAATTAGTCAAGTCTGCATGGCATTTTGCCAGAATAGACAAAACCTGAGCTTATTTACATAGATTTAATATGAAATTTGTTTCAAAATTTTTATTATTTAACTTCTCTTACTTTCCATAATAAATATGTTTTTTTTTATCATAGCCATCTTTCCAAAGGTAAGGTCTACATTTCTAAAGAAATCATTAAATTGTTCTGCAAAATATTATAGTTTATTCAAACATGATTTTTATTTTTTATTATTTTTTTAAGATTCTATTTATTTATTCGACAGAGAGAGAGAGCAAGAACAAGCAGGGGAAGCAGCAGGGAGAGGAAGAAGCAGGGTCCCCGCTGAGCAGGGAAGGGAGCCCAATATGGACTCCGAGGACCCTGAGACCGTGACCCAAGCCAAAGGGAGACACCCAACCAACCGAGCCACTCAAGAGCCCCTCAAACATAATTTTTAAATTGCTTTCCCAGGGTCCTTTCTTTACCTGTTAGGTGTGATGATGGGTTGCCTTCCTACTAGAGACTCCTTAGACTAAAAGTTCTTCTCTCTCTCTCTATCTCTGTGTAGAGCTGGTATAGAAGAAGGAAGCTGAAAGTCAGAAAAATTGTCATTACCACCATTATCTCCAATTCCTTTTTTGAAAGTTTTTCTATCACAATTCAGTTCAACAAGTATGTATTGAGAAACTACTATGTATAAAACACTATGCAAAAAACACACGGTGCTATGAACTGAATGTCTCCCTAAAATTCATAAGTTGAAGCCCTAGCTCCCAGTGTGATGGTGTTGGAGATGGGCCCTAGGGTGGTAATTAAGTTTAGATGAGGCCATAGGGATGGGGTTTCATGATGAGGTTAGTCCCTTTCCAAGGAACTTGTTCCCAATCTTCCCATCTTCCAGCTTTACTTCTTAGTCCTGTGTTATTTGGGCAAAGGCTAAAGTTTTTTTGTTGTTGTTGTTTGTTTGTTTGTTTGTTTGTTTTTGTGGTTTAGGTTTTATTTCATCATCATCAACTGAACTCTTCCATCCAGCTAGACCTGGGAGAAGGAACCATGGAGCCCGCAGAACTGCAGCAAGAGCACAGAGATTCTGGGGTATTTCGAGCAGGTGGGGGTGGAGGGGTGCTCTCCCGAGCTACACAAGGAATGATCTGGTAGTTAAGATAAAACACGAGTTGGATTTCCTAGATCTGTCCACAGTCAGCAATGGTGATCTTCTTGCTGGTCTTGCCGTTCCTGGACCCAAAGCGCTCCATGGCCTCCACGATGTTCATGCCCTCTTTGACCTTGCCGAAGACCACGTGCTTGCCATCCAACCACTCGGTCGTGGCAGTGAAGTTGAAGAACTGGGAACCGTTCGTGTTGGGTCCAGCGTTGGCCATGGACAGGATGCCAGGACCTGTGTGCTTCAGGATGAAATTCTCATCATCAAACTTCTCCCTGTAGATGGACTTGCCTCCAGTGCCGTTATGGCATGTGAAGTCCCCTCCCTGCCCCCCGACCCGGCACATAAATCCCGGAATAATCCTGTGAAAGCAGGAACCTTTATAACCAAATCCTTTCTCTCCAGTGCTCAGGGCACGGAAGTTCTCTGCTGTCTTTGGAACTTTGTCTGCAAATAGCTCGAAGGAGACGCGGCCCAAGGGCTCGCCATCCATAGCGTTATTGAAGAACACGGTGGGGTTGACCATGGCTGGGCGGCGAAGGCGGCTCCGGGTCGGTGGCATCTGCAAGGCCAAAGGCTAAGGTTTTATGACAAAGAGATCCTAAGTAAAATATATTAAACGAGTAGATGTTTGTATCTGTCTCATTTACATTCTTCCAACTGTAAGCACATCATTGTTCCACATCATTGTTGAGAGATGCTTCTTTCTTCCATTTTCATTCTGCATTGTTGCCACCTTCATGGATGAACAAGAAGAAAGAGATCTAAGTCAAAGGATTTCTTTAAACAAATAAAGTACAGTGGAAATCACATGGATTACTTCCAGTGATATTTCACAGCAAATAGTCACATACAGTTACCAGGGTGATTAGAAAAGGTAGCCTGTAGCTAGACAGACATGTGTGCAGAAAGGAAATGGGGTGACAATCCAGAAGCTTCTGCTACCTGGCCTCTGCTTAAATTTTGGGTGAGTCCTTCCCTGGTCATCCTATTTAAAATTAACCTTCTCCTCTACTCTCAACTTATTTATTTGCTTTTTTGCCTACTTCTACAACAATATAAGCTTTGTGAAGGCAGTGATTTTGTGATTTCCAAATTCCTTACAACAATGTCTAAGATGAACATGAAGAAGTAATCAGGATAAATAATTTTAAAATAAACAGGAAAAAACCTAAATATTACCTAAAATAAAAACAGTGCAGTGGTCCAAAATTTTACTTTTTTTTCTATTAATAACAGATCATTTTTAATGGAAAATAGTCTAACAGGGACAAAAGTTAAAATTTAATAAAGTCAAAAGTACATGAATTACAAACCTACCAAAAATAGTACAAATTATACAATAAACTATTTAACTAATGAACAACCATCACATAAGCACACTCCTAAAAGATTCAGAGAAAACTAATTATGAAATGGGAATGAAGGCACCTTGGACCATCTCCACATTCCCAGTAATGTGGGATATGAGTCACTGCCAAGTGTGGGGATGGCATCCGACTGGTGAGTAATGTATGAACCATGGTAAGTTTTAAAAATTGTGGGGACTAAATGTATTTTCTAGTAGCATGAATTCTGTATTATATAATTTTGTTGAATCACGGATACCGGTTCCTAAGATCTTTTCAGAAATAATACAATTTGATTCACTCTTACTTACCTTTTCATCTGACCTGACTATACAGACTGACTGCCCATCTT
The DNA here is from genome assembly GCF_003265705.2 of Callorhinus ursinus. Classification (NCBI taxonomy): domain Eukaryota; kingdom Metazoa; phylum Chordata; class Mammalia; order Carnivora; family Otariidae; genus Callorhinus; species Callorhinus ursinus. The sequence goes on along the minus strand of NW_027397073.1, from coordinate 8,891,834 downwards.
CTCAAATGTGAGCAGCTTGTGAATTCATGCCAGATGAATTTGATTAACTATGAATCAGTTCAAAGGCAGGATTTTGGATATAACTTTAATATATAATTTAGAGCACTTACCCATGTTTGAACTATGTCATTCGTTTAGGAGCCTCTTCTGTTTAGTTAGAATTCATTTGGCTATTAGCCTTCTTTTTAGTAGCGTAGGTATTATTCGTCTGAGAATTTTAACACCCTTGCCTTACAGGGACAACATTTGCCTTTTACAGTGTAACATTTTAAGTGCAAAGAGTAACTATCAATGAGCAAATGCCTTTTAAATTAATTTTCTGATCAAAATGAAATGAATAAATTGCAAATCTTGAGTGGCAGAAACAAATTAAAAGTAATATCCATATTTTTTTCAGATAGGAGCAATTTATTACATCCATACTCTTAAATGATTTTGAGCCCACAACCCTTTCAGCATTTTCAAAAGAATTAATGGTCTTCCAGCCATCACTTGGTATTTATCAATTTAGCATGCTAATTGAATTATAAATCCTTTGAGGATTACACTAAACACTAAACATCAAAGAATAGTTATTGTAACCCATTTGACACTTATACACAATTCCAATCTACTGTAGCTGGGTGATGTTACTGGGAAGTAGTTTAGAATATTTCTAAATGTCAGCTGCTAAAGCTAAAGAAGGAGCAGACGGTGGTCATGGAATCTTCCTCTCCATCAACATCGTTATTTCCCATTAAACTTTTGAAAATCATAATCCTTAAATCTAAGACACCCCCATAGAGTGTGTATTCATGCACAGAAGTCTACATGCGAGGGTGACCACACACACATATGCCATGTAAAAAAGTTTAGATTAATGTTTCTGAAATTTGGCCATGCATGCAAATCATCTCGAGTTTTTCCCACTGTTTGTTTTAATATTAATTCTAGGCTCCTTCTCTAGATACTCTAACTCAGGAAGCTGGAGAATAAATATCTATAAAAACGGCTGAGCAGATTCTGACGCACAGTCAGTTTTGGGAACCAACCATCAAACGATGCATCTTCTATGATCTGCAACTATAATCCTCTGTGAATGTTTGATTCTAGGTATAAACTAGTCATGATCATTCACACGAGTGGATTTGGACGCAAACAGCGAGGAATGAGAGTATATGGTTTCTAGGTCTTAAAGTCACTATCTGTGCGAGCCTGCTTTTGTTGACTAGTAACATACTAGGCTCTTTACTAATGTGACCTGATGGTGTCTCCTTGCTCTTTCAGTAACTATCCCGATTACTGCGGATCCCACAAATCACCTCCCCCAAAGACCTGGACCATTTGGTTATCTGCAGATTTTACTTGTTCTCTGATTGCTTGTCATCTAAGTGATATAAGAAGATGCAGGGTCGGGGTGTGCCTTATTTAGAATTCTAAATTGGTATTTAATTTCTCAATGGCTACTGTAGCCATAATTGCAAAGAATTGTGTTTTGTTTGTTTTAAATCGTTATTAAGTGAGCTTTTATATTTGTGCCAAATTTATATTATTTTGTAGCATTCAGTATTGTGATAATGTGTAGGTGATACTGAGATGGAAGTCTGTATTTTAATTATACAAGAGAAAAAGGCAGTCAAGTCTGTTCTCCAACACATTGTAAACAAAGCAATGGCTTAGTTTTCTTCTTTAAATTATTTTTCAGCATTTTGAAAACATAATATACATCCTTTATTATGTGTGTTTGATCTCAAAACTCTTTCAGCATTTTGCATTATAGTCTATGTACACGATTCAGATTGTTTTTTGAATACATATACTGACCAGTTTTTTCATATTAATCCTAAGAATCATATAGACTGGCATAAAATATTTTCACTATCTTGACAGAATCAATACCTTTCAACAATTTTTTGGTTATTCACAGCATCTATTTGTATGCTAATGTAATTAAAGAACAGGTGTTAATTTAAAACGGACTTATTGTTTAGTTAGTGGAATAAAAATCTGAGACATCTGATTTTTAAAACTGTAAGATTGAAATAAAGAGCATTGATTGCATTTCTATACAGATAAGCCAACCAGTTTTTATTTTTATAAAATGTCAATGACTGAACTATTGTCAGGTGGTGAACTGTTCTGGGAGAGGAACAACCTTTATTTTGAAAACATATATAGCTAAAATGCATTTGTTTCTTAAAATTATTTTCTTCTAGGACAGAGTATATTGTTTCCACTTTTGTAAGCTATTGATATTATGAAGACTGTATGTTTTATTAGTAATGAGCACAATGAAAATGGAAAGTTTCTTTTCTGAATTATTTGTCTCCAACCACCTCTCTCCCTGAAATTTCACTTTGAAGAATATGTAGCTTAAGAAATTTGGACAAACACGAACACCTATACATTGATAAAGACAAATCTAATTTTACTCAGCTTCCTAACAGATGATTCTTAATTTATAGTGATTTAAAGGATTTTATGGGTAATTTCGATTTCATTTTATATAAATTTTGATTTACAAACTGACTTTAGAAACAGTCATGTCAGATGTGTCTCCACTTTAGAAATCACATCCTTCTTTGTAACAAATTATCACAGAACCATATACATTAGCCAGAACTAATAGATCTAGCTGTACATTTCTGAAAAGAAGTATGAAAAATACTCTGGGACATGTCTGAATGACAAGATTGAACTGTGCAAAATTACTACACAGCTGAGAACTGACATTTATTCATTGATTCACAGTTGAAATGGTCATGTTACTATATGCCATGCTGGGTTCTACTTTATTAACCTTGCATGGTTCATAGATAAACAATGTAAGAATAAGCCTCTTGGAAACAAGAATCGAAGAAGACAACTGTTCAGTTGTATGTCATCTAATAAATGTTGGAATTTTCAAGGGAAACTCCTACTGTTTACAGAAACATATGTAGTTCCTGTGTATAGTTTATTTATGCCTTCCCAATATTCCCTCATATGCAAAGTAAAAACACTATGAATTAATTCCTATTGAAATTTGAATTAGTATGGAGTAATTAATATTAATAATCAAAGATTTTCTTCAAATTTAACCTTAGTTATAAATGATGTTTGTATGGAGCGTCATCGAATTTGGTCACTAAATTAAGAGTTAACTTCTAGAAGGTTCTAAAATTACAACTAGTTATATTTTGCTGCCCTAAATTATTAGATATTAGTGAGCCACCTGTATTTCTCTCTTATTAAAAAAATAGTAAATTGTATTGTTGAACATTTCAGGTAGAGAGAACTGTATCATAAACTTATATATGCATTACCCAGCTTAAGCAGTTACCAACTCACGACATGCTATGTTATCCATAATTCTTCCAACTGTCCCCCATCTCCCTACTATATTTTGAGGTAACACCACACGTATAATATTTCACCAAGTAGATTTTAACTACACTTGCTATATAACATTATCCAATAACTTATGTCACATAAAATTAGCATGAATTCCTTAATGATACCAAATATCCACTTTGTTGAAAATGTTTTGATTGTTTGAATCTGGATGTAAATAGGACTCATCCATTCTGGTTTGTTCACGTATCCGATGCTGTTGAAGTTATGGCCTGCAACTTTGTATAAGAGCCCAATATCTACCCCACCGCCCCGTCTCCGAGTTCCTGGGAGCTTTTCCTTGTCACTGGAATCCTTTTTGTTGCTCATTTGGCAAGGCAGAAATGCCAGAGAATTAAAGTTCTCCCAGGGATTGTCTCTCAACTAGTGACAGGAATTTGGTAGAGTAAGAGTGACACGTTTTTTGCTGTCAGAATGTTCCCAGTGGAACTGAGCTCCATCTTGCTTACAGTAGCTGAGGACTTAAAAAATGTAAATTATTGAATTCTTCTCCTTTTTTGTCTCACTTTTAACTTCCTTTTCTGTACCTCCCAAATAAGCCACTTACACTAGAGTCCTAATGTCAGCATTTGCTTCTGGGGACAACCAGCTAAGACAGTTGCTTTTCAGAGCTCTTTTTATTTATCTTTGTCAATTTGTATTTTTTCTTAAATCAAGGAATAACATTTGTACAGTAAACTCTTAAAAAGAGCTGACCTTAAGAATGCAGCTCAATGACTTTCAGATGTTACATTCATGAAGATTAAGCTATAGACAGTTTCTAGCAGCTGATGAGTTTTGGAAATATTGCAGCCATTATAAGACCACAGTTTGAATCTGTGCTCTTCTCCTTCTGCTCCTCATGAGACTCAGTTAGATGAATTTGCAACCACCCAATGGTGTCCCTCAAGTTTCTCATGTTCTTTTCTGTGTTTTTAATGATGCTTTCTTTCACTTAAGAGAAATATACCATTGTATATTTCTCATTATCCTCTCTTTTTCTTTTTTCTCTTTTGGTGTGTGTTGGGGGGGCATAATTCATCAGTTCCCTTTGATGAACAATACTGAAGATAATAAATTTTTCCCACATTTTCCTCCCCGTTACCCAGATTCTCATGTGACGTTATTGCCTTTTTTTTCCTTGGTTAATTCCTTTAAAGCAGTCAGCACATTAATTTCCATTTATTCTCCTTTGCAGCCTTTCATTATTTTGGTAGTTCTGCTGCATCTATGATGTTGGAGCATGTGACCTTTATGTACTCTGCTCTCTCCTTTATCGACATAATTATAGCTTAATTTTACAGGTAAATATGTACTCAGCAATCAACAACATTCCTTATGCTGATATCTCTGTAGCTATTTTGGAAATCTGAGATTTATTTTCTGGTGTATTCCCCAGGAAACTCTCAGAAGAACCTTATTTTCTGCATTCCTTAATATTCATCACATATTTTGTCTGGCCTTTACAATTAAAACTAAGTTTGTCTGGAGATACAATTTTGGCCTACATTTTCATTCCTTGAATATTTTAAATGTGTGTCTGATATTTTCTGGCATAAAGCATTGCTATGGAACATTGATGACGATCGGTTTCTCTTTCCATGATAAATGAACTATTCATTTCCCTGGATGCCCAGAGGGTCTCTCAGCCCCTTTAAAATCAAATAGTTTTATCTGACTATGTCATGCTGTTGGCCATCATTGATTAATTGTCCAGGGATGTGGTATGGCCTTTCAAAATGTAGGCTCAAATGTTCTTTAACTCAAAAACATTTTTTCAAATGATAATTTGCTCCGTTGCTCTGTTTTATTTTGTTTTTCTTCTAGGACTCCTATTGCCTGCCCATTTTTAACCTATCATTTTTCTCAGTTTTTAATCTCTTTATTTTTTATTGCTTTTATTTTTTCTTAATGTCAATATTTTTTCTGAAATAAATGTTACCTCTAAAATTATTTCTACAGGGTGTTCACGCTCTGTTCAATATTTTAGTCCAAACATTTATATTTTTTCTAATTTATACGTTTTTCACTTTCTTAAATTCTTATTGCTTGTTTTAGGTATTAAAATAAATATTTTTGTTTGTTTTTTGATATACTATTATACAGCATTCTTTAATTTTCAGCTGAAATATTTTCTGTTTATTATTTCTTGGTGACATAACAGCAATATGTAAGACTCAACTGCAATTTCTTCTCTTGTTCTAATTTCTGTGAACTAGGTTTTCTATACATTTAAGAGAGGAGAGTGGGCCAGGATGTACTCTCTGGCTTCTGCACTACAGTTGTAAAATAAAACCTTCAAAAATCATTGCATTTCTCTATACTAGCAATGAACAGATGTACCACTATTAAGTACATCATTTACAATCACTCAAAAAAAGAAATATTTAGATATAAATCTAACAAAAATGTACAGAACTTTTAGTCGAAAATGACACAATGTGGAAAGAAATTAAATTCTAAACAAATAGTTATACCATCTTTATGGATTTTAAAACTTAACATAGTAAAGATGTCAGTTCTCCCCAAATGGATATATAGGCTTAGCTTAATACCAACTGCAATCCCACCAAATTTTCTAGATACAGAAAAGATCCATTTGAAATTATATGGAAAGGCTAATAAAGTAGAATAACTAAACTAATTTTGAAAAGAATAAAGTGGGAGAAATCAGTCTAGCCAAACTGAAGATACTGTGGATGGCTATAGTAATCAAAGACGTGTGGTATTGGTAGAGGGATGGAAACGCAGAGTAATGAAACAGAACAGAGAATTTGGAAATAGACCCACACTTTGACAAAAGTGCAAACACAATTTAATGGAGGGAAATACTCTTTTCAACAAATCATGTTGAAGCAATCGGTCATCTATAGGCACAATGTGAGCCTTCACCTAAGCCTCATACTTTCTACATATCTTACTCAAAATGGATCATGGACTTAATGGTAAAATGTAAAAACTACAAAACTTTTAGGAAAGAAAACAGGAGAAAATTTTTGGAATCTAAGCCTGGGAAAAGAGTTTTGAGATTTGACACCAAATTGCAATCCATAAAAGGGAGAACTGATCAATTGGACTCAAAATTTAAACCTTTTACTCAGCAAAATACCCTGGTAAGAGGATGAAAAACCAAACTGGAGATGAGCTTAACATTTTTGGACCCTCATCTCTGCCAAATCTCTAGCATTTAGAATAAATACAATACTTTCATAACATATAAAATATATCTAAACTCTCAAACTCAAGTGTAAAAAAACTCCAAATGTTCCAGTTATAAAATGGTCAAAAAACAGAACAGGACATTTCACCAAAAAGGATAGGCAGATGGCAAATAAACACATGAAAATATTTCCACCACCATGAACCATTAGGTAAATGCAAATCAAAACCACAATTAAGGTATTGCTACACACCTATTAGAATGGTTGAAAAGAAACAGGGACAAAAATCATATGCTGACAAGGAAGGAGAGGAACTAGATCATTCATGTTGCTGGAATGTAAAGTGATATAACCACTCCAAAAAAGTTTGTCAGTTTCATTAAAAAAAACTAAACTTGCAACAATCATATAACCCAGCCATTGTGCTCTTGTGCATATCCCAGAGAAATCAAGACTTCGGGCCAAAACAAGACTTTGGAAAATGAATATTTCTAGCAACTTTATTTGTAAGTCCCCCAACTGGAAACACCCCAGACGTCCTCTAACGTCTGAATGGTTAGGTAGCGTGTCTGTACGATCAGCAGTGAGAAGTAATGAACTATTGGTGCACACAACAACCCCAACAACCTGTCGTTAATTATATTGAGTAGATAAAGCTAATATCATAACCTATATGATTTCATTTATGCAGCATCCTTGAAAGGACAGAATTATAAAATTACAAAATGGGGAACGAGTTAGTAGTGGCTAGGAGTTCCTAAGAGGTCGGGGTGGGATGGGAGTAGATGTCACTATAAAAAGGCCACGGAATTCTTATGTCGATGGAATTGTTCCTTGTTTTGACTATATCCATGTCGGTATCCTGTGTTACTGGACTATAGATTTGCAAGGTACTGCCATCGGGAAAAACTGGATAAAGCTTACAAGGAATCTCTCTGTATCATCTCTTACAACTGCATGTGAATTTACAATTATCCCCAAATAAAGACATTAGTTTAAAAAAAGAAAAAGCAAGGAAAAAACACTGTAACTTTTCCCATTATGGGATATCCACGCAAATCTTGCTCAAGAAAAAAAGAGTTTCTCTTGCTGTCAACTTTAACATACAAGAACGCTGAGCTGGAATGTGGGATCAGTGAAAGCAGTCAATTAAATGTTGAAGAAATGCACTTCACTTTTTGAGTTACGCCTCTCCTGCTTTTCACTTCCCTTTTAAAGAGGCAATCGCTTTTCTTGGCACACAATGTTTCTGACGTGTGTGTGTGTGTGCGCACACGCACGCGCGCACGAACGCACTTTTCTTTCAAGCTTTGCCTCAGAAGCTTGAATCCCCAGTATATGAAATTCACAGGGCTCAAACTGAACACATACCGCTTAAATTTTCCAAGGTTTTCTTTACTCCCAGCAAAAGGCATAGTGAAATCCTCTCCCATTTTGACCTGCTACTCCCAGGTGAAACACATGCACCCCACGGTTTGAAGTTTACGAGGATACCTGGTAATGCCATTTTGTGGTGTATGTTGGCTGTGAGTTAGGTACCATATTGTTTTGTTGTTCTGGTTGCTCTACCTACAATTTGTGGAAAATTCAAAATGAGGTCACTGCTACCACTGCCATGTTATCTGTTATGATCCATGGCATTTCTCTGTGGTGATTACGTGCTTGTTCTCATCTGAGATGATCAAAGAGTAAGATCAAAATTTTTTTTTCATCTTTAACAGTTAGCTGGAGTTCAGTTTTAAGATAAAATCTGAACCTCATATATAGGAGATCATGCACCAGTAAAAGAATATACAGAGGCAATCAAACAGAAAATATATTTTATTCCTGATTTACATATCATTTTAACTCTAAACGATCTCCAGAATTTAAAATCGAGGCCACGTCACAGAAAGC
>NW_027397073.1:8696465-8883326 GCF_003265705.2 Callorhinus ursinus | reverse complement strand
TTTTTTTTTTTAAATAACAGATTTTTTAAATAGCTTCCCTAACTTAATTAATTGAAATCATGGAGTGCAGTCCTATAGGGTGAACCTGTGCCTCAAGCGTGCTAAGTGATGATCTTGAGGGTCTTACATTTACTAGGAGATTTAAATGGTGGAGGGCAAACCTGAGTCGGCAGACATATGTTAGTCAGTGTGAAGTAATGCTTACATTTTCAGATCCGTCTCCGTGAAATGAAGAAAATGAGAGTTAGCTGAGAAGAATGAACAGATCCTTGACTAAAGGGGCATTTCTAAGGAAAGCGAAATCCCAGAACAAATTACATTGCAGAGAGCATAAAGAGATGTTTCTCATTTTTCATTTCACTTGTTCTTCCTTCGCCTTTTTTTTTTTAACCAAAGTAAAATGAATTAGGAAAAAAAAAATAACAACTAAAAGAAAATCTTTAAAATTACAGCCCAAAGAGTAGATAGAAAGAACAGTAGAAGAGCTGTGTGGAAAAGATTTTCCAAGCTGGCTCTAATTATATTTTGGCTGCGACTTACCTCTGTTTCTTTCTTTTCTGTGGGTTTCAGACTCAGATTTCCCCATACCTCCAAACTATGTCTGAGAACAGATCTGCCTAAGTGTAGGCTTTCCTTTTCCTTTATTTTCTAAATTCAACAATATCCTGTTGTCAAATTTAAATTTAGGAAATTTCTAAAAGTTTGATAAATTTGTATATTGTCTTTCCTCTACATTGTGATAGCTTAGCTTATTCTGTGGTTCATATACCTAAGACTGAATAAGTCAATTTTACAAAAAATGGCATGAGTAAGATATGATAATAATGCCTCTGGTGAAAACATATAATGTTCTCAACCAACATCCACTGGTAGCTCTAGCTGTTCATTTTTATAGGGCATAAGTAAGGAAAGGGTAGGTGGATCCCGTGTCTTTCTATGACAGAGGGAAGAGCTGGATTCCTCTATGGTCATCCTTACACACCAAGGTATGAATGCCTAGAAGCTTACCAGCTGTGGTATTACCATCCTGCTCTCTGAAACCAGACAATCTCTAAACTAGTTAAACATATACAAGAAAATGAGTATCTTGTTGATTTATGGCGGTTAAGTGTGTTGCTACGTAAATTCATTCCAAAAATATTGCTATTCCTTAAAATATTTCATCAAATATTTCTCTTAATTATCTCCTTATGTTGGTTTAATACATTTAGTGATGGAGTACTCTTCTATTTAAATGTGGATTTCGTTGTTGGAAAGGAATAAGGAAAACTAATTTTTATGAAATGATTATTATGTGCCAAGTACATTTTTATTACATTAAGTCTAATATGTTCCTCATGGCAAACCTTTAATGTATGTAGTATTTACTTTTTCTCAGATGATGAAACCAAGGTTCGGAGATTTTAAATAGCTTGCTCTAATTCATGAAGCAGAACAAGAATTCAAAACCCCGGCTGTCTCGGAAGTTCATGCTCTTTCTGTTATGCCATAATGTTTAATGGAAAAAAAAGTAATCTGATGTCAGGCGAGTGAAAATTATATTTTTGTCAAAGACAATGTTTGAATATGATACAATGCAATACTTTGCTTCATGGCTCTTAAATTAGCTTTGGAATAATGTCCAAAGTCAATTATTTTTAACACATTTTGAACAGCACCATCATTGGTTCTAAACTTTTTTTGAGTCACACTTTGCCATAATAAGTGGAAGCTATGGGTGCACACGCAGAGATCTTTCTTAGTGTATCAGGAGGTACACTGATTCTGGATTAAGGACCCTTGAAATAAATAAATAGTATCCAAAGGCATTTACTTTTAAAAGCTATTGCTAATTTATCTTTTTTAAAAAATATTTTATTTATTTATTTGAGAGAGAGAGAATGAGAGATAGAGAGCACGAGAGGGAAGAGGGTCAGAGGGAGAAGCAGACTCCCCGCTGAGCAGGGATCCTGATGCGGGACTCGATCCCGGGACTCCAGGATCATGACCTGAGCCGAAGGCAGTCGCCCAACCAACTGAGCCACCCAGGCGCCCGAAAAGCTATTGCTAATTTATCTTAAAACATCATGTTCCTTCCTAATCACACTTTATTTCCTAATTTGATACAATCTGTAGAAAAAAATTTCTTATTTTTATGATTCATCAGCAGTCTTTTGTGTATTATTGGTTTATCTCTGTTGTTCACCTTTGGTTTCTGCTACTGTTTACTAATAGGTTAGGAAGGGAAGTGGGGTGTGCTACTGCTCAGTAATATTATTATATATTTTTTTTATGGTTTCTTGTAAAGTTTCTGTATAGGAGGTGGTTGAAACTAACAGGTAATGAGCTTTTGACGGTTTGATTGTGGATTTCATCAATTCAATATTTTAATGCCATTATATAGATCACTGAGAGCTCTCTCTCTCTCTCTCTCTCTCTCTATATATATATATATATATATATTTTGCAAATGCATTTAAGTTTTATATTTGAACTCTCAGAAATTATATACATCTGCCAATCCACTAATATACACTAGCATCATGGGGGGGTTATTGTTGCAAAATATTAAATAAGAGAAAGAAGACATGTTTTCCAGGCTTTAAGAGATACACTATTATTGATTATCAGCAAACTAAATGAAATGTCAACTCATCATAATGTATAAAAATACTATCACTATTATTATAACTTAGATACTTCTGCTGTTCTGGTGTGGTATCAATCAATCAATCAATCAATCAATCAAGTTTTCCCAGTGTTGTTATGGGGAGCACAAATGAGCCGTGGATAGGACAGACTTTAAATACTAAGGATATTGCAGTCATACTGTTCCATTTTCTCTTCTCCATGGGGATCAAAATGTGGCAATGCACTCCTTCTTTTGCTAACATCCTACTCATTATCACCCATCTTTGGTATCACAGTTAAGAAAATAATGCTAATGACGTATTTGCAGCCTCATTCTTTAATCAGTAGCTGAAAATGTTGAACTTTTTCACAGTAGTTTTTAAATTGAGCATATTATCATATGATTTAATACCTTTTTTAAAGAATTCATATGTGTGGTGGTGTGGGCAAACCCTGTGATTTTTAGGACTAATAGCAAGAATGGAACTTGTCTTGGAGGCATTCTTAATGACCTAGAGAAATTCTCTTTTTCACTCAATGGAAATATACTTACTGAGATTATAAAACCCAAGTAGCTCTGAAAGGCATTTCTAATCTTTTTCTTACCTGTTTTTTACTTTTTTTTACAAACTTAAAATATTTGAGGAAAAATAGACCCAAAGAAAATATCCTACTTTGGGGCACCTGGTTGGCTCAGTCGGTGAAGTGTCTGCCTTCGGCTCAGGTCATGATCCCAGGGTCCTGGGATCAATGGAGCCCCCGCATGGGGCTCCCTTCTTAGTGGGAGTCTGCTTCTTCCTCTGCCCTTCCCCCCTGCTCATGCGCGCTCTCTCTCAAATAAATAAAACTTTTTTTTAATTTAAAAAATTTAAAAAAAGATATCCTACTTTACTTCTTTCTAAAAAGAAAATGTATTCTAAAAAGAGGTATTGTTGATTTCCTTTATCTTCATACCCTCTGTGATCCCAGCACTTACTATGTCTCCTGATCTCCCCTGGTTCAGCTGGGCATCACTGACCCACACTGTGCTGTACACTGTGTTGATTTCTAGTTTTTTTCAGGATTCATCCCTTCTACATTGTCCCATTTCTGAGTTATAGATACTGAATCATTAATGCTTCAAGCTGTCTTTTTTAAACAATAGGCACAGCAATTTGAACATCTTGAAAAAAAGGGAGGAGGTGGCTTTTCATCTTCAGAGAGAAAAGAAAAAAAAAGCCGTCTGGAAAATACAACCATGTCTCCAGGGCCATAGAGAGAGAGGGAACGTGAATGGTGAATTAGTGAGAGCTTCTGAATAAAAGAATAGGAAAAAAAATGCAAAAATACCATGCTTTTTTTTATTATAGAAATGATTTCCATGTCCATAGAATGTATTGTATATAATGTGAGTAAAATAATTCATTTGGACCAGGTAGGTTTACCTGAAGAGAAACAAAATGCCCTTTACCTCAAGATATCTGTGTATCCAAAGTCAGAAGTGTGCTGAGCACAAAGATTTTTCTCATTACTTTTGAAATTCAAGAAAAGTAAAAAGAAAAGATTCATTTTTCCAATGGCAATTCCAGGCTGTTTTTCTTCCCTGGGGCTTTCCATCTCTTTCCACAAGGACTTAAATCGATGATCATATTTGGATATGAGAAAAGAAAACTAAAATAAGGCATTAACATGGTTAAACTTCACCGTCAGCAAACAAAAACATAAATCTAGGGATAGATCCAGATTTTGTGGGATCTGAAGCTCATACAAATCAGTGTCTCTCTTTAAGAAAAATAATACAACACATGGGGATAAAATTTAATACAAAAGTGAGTCTGTGTTTAAAACAGAGAGGAAATTATGAAAAAATTAAAATGTATAAAAGCAGAAACACCTAACTCAGCCATCATAAAATTCCTAATACATACATATTTGGTTAGATATACCTCAGTAGAACTTTTTTCTTTAACTTTTTTTACTGCATATACTTTGATTTCCACTTCTTATGAATTATTTTAAAAGTATAACTTATTATAAAGAGAACAAAAAATAATCCAGTATTTTTAGCATAATGGATTAAACATGTTATTTATTTTTGTTCGTTGAAATTCATGAAATATGTGGCTTTAAATCCAGAAGCACTTGGTGTTTGTAGGAATACTGAATATTTGTTTGCTACAGACATGAGAATTTTTATAAACTCAATTTTGCATGGTTTCATTTATCTTCTGAGAAAACAGTGTAGAACAGTAGGAAATAAGGAGAAGATCAACTAGTAGAATTCTATTATCCAGTGTATATTTTCTGAAAGGTGCTCTGAGAAATTTTAGGCTTTTAACACAATTACACTAAATACAGGGGTTGCAGAAAAAGAAGGCTCAGCACATCAAAAACCTATACCCAGAATGGAGACCATATAAATAAGAACACAATGTGAAGAATTCCAGCCCCCTTGGCACTACTATTACAGCAAAGTTCAGAATCTCTCTAAATTTTAGGCAAAGTGAAAAATCACAAAATTCACAAAATGAGTAGCAATAGAAAAGAGAAAGAGAATTAAACATGGACAGAAACATCTCAGATTATTCATTGGTGTTTCTGAATGAAAGAACAGAATTATAATCAAAGATATAACTGAAGAAAACTATGTTGAGCTGACGAAAATAATTTTTATACCCAGATCTGAAGATTTTCAAGCCAAATTATTATTATTATTATTATTATTTTAAATGATCAACATTCAGACATACTTAGGTAAGATATCTGAATTTCACTAAAGCCTTGCTGGCATCTGGACTAGCCTTCTCCATATTAAACGCCAGTGGGAATAGATCGGCTTCTTTAAGGTGCAGAGAAAAAAACAACATGTGACTCCCAAATTCTATTCACATTTTTATTTATGTGTGCCAGTAGCAGACAAATGTGTTTTCAAATGAGCAAGGGCTCGGAAATTATGCATTCCACGTACTTTTCCTGACAAGCCTGCCATAGATTAAAATAATCTGAAATTTTAGACAATGCATTGTTCGAAATGTGTAGAGAAATGGGGAAAAAGCAATAGTGCCATCAGCTTTTCTCACATCCCCTCTTTATTTTTGTACATATGATAGGCAAAATGTAAATCAGCAATCAGAGCACAGATTCCCGATATTTGGAGAACAGGGTTTTTTTGTTTTTGTTTTTGTTTTTTGTTTGTTTGTTTGTTTGTTTTTCCCACACTGCTTCCAAAAAAACTGCATGCAAACTGCTTCAAGAACATGTGCACAGCTGCCCTCCATATGGCTGGGGGGTGGGGAAGAGACGCGCTCTAAGAGCTGAAATTGACCAAAATTCACCAGCATTTGCCCTCCGAGCCTTCCTTTGGAAGCTGCAAGATATCAGTAGATTCTAGAGTTCCAAAATAGTTACATCAGACAGATTTTGCCAATGCAATTGTTGTGTAGGTGGGAGACAGATTCCTGGGGCTTCCTACTCCTCCATATTCCCAGAATCCTCCTCTCCCAGTTAATTTTATGAAGAGAGTACAATTTTTAATATGAAAATGATAGAACAGTTACAAAACTTACTAGTCATTTAAATTAATGCAGATGAAACTGTAATTAAGTTCTAGTAAATTTAACCTAGATATATAAACATATATCTTAGTTTTTATTCCAGAATTAAAATTCACTGAAAAACTAGAAAGAGAATGACTGGAATTCTTCATGTTACATTGTCAAAGGAGTGTATGACTTTGGAAGTGTATTGATAGAATTCGAGATTAATTCATTATAACGCTGTGCAAATACAAATACAATAATATGGCCAAATGTTTTAAAAAGTGCATTCTTTTGTGTTAACAGGAAATAAAAGAATTAAACTGAAACTACCACAGCATTTTCAGAAAACTGAATCAAGGCAAGAATATTTGCTTCTTACCACTGGATGTTTTAAATTATAGGAAGAAAGCAAAAGAAAATACTTACAGTTATTGGAAAGAAAGATAACCTGTTATTTCCAAAGACATGATTGTCTAACTGAAAAAAAAATCAAAGGAATCAATTGAAAATTTTCCTTAAAACCAAGAGGAGAGTCCAGTAAAATGACAGATTCAAAGTACATGAAAAGAGTCAATAGTTCAATAAGCCAACAAGAAGCTGATCTTGAAAAACTAAGTGAGATCATAATAAAAATAAGTGACATACATTTTTAAGAGTTATGATTCCATAAATTTGGAAATGCCTTTTATAATGCCTATTTAAAACATTACAACACAAATGACAAGGTGCATTAATAAGCATTTTACAAATGTAGTTTTAAATGTAAGTACCCACAATTACAAGTCCTAGAATATTATGCTGATAATGTTTGAGAAACAACCTAATTTTGCTTAATATTTACTAAAAAGGTATTTTATATTGAGCATTTTATTCATCTTTCATTTTTCAGAAAATTTAAAGAACTATCCTTATAAGAACTATGTTAACTTTAATTAAAAAATAGCTATAATGTTTTGCTGAATCCTAAGATTTTAAACACCTAAATCCACATAACTTTGAAAAATTAAGGGTATGTGGAAATGGTCAAATATTTAGATATTAACTAATAATATGGATGCTATAGTGTGATGAAGAACTTACAACATTGCCCATTGTATGAAATTATAAGTTGTTTTATTTTTCTCAGTGAAGTAGAAGCAAGTTCACCAGCTGATAGTGATAAAAGGGGGAGATAGAGCATAGGCAATTGGAGGAGAAATGAGAACACTTGAAATATATAATCTGGGGGAGAGAAAATAATAGACTGGTAACACACTATTGTCACCAGGCAAATATTAGGAAAATTTGTTGGTTGTGAATTTAAGCTAAGATACCAAGAGTATGGAGGGGTGCTGGACTGTGAAAATTTCATAGGATAGAAACATTTGGGTCCTGTTGGGATGGAAAGATTGTTGGAGTCAGAGTGTGTGAGCTGGAAACAGAAGTGCTTGTGGGAGAACTGAGATTTTGGAGGGTTACTGCTGATGAGTTCCAAATTCCGTGGGAGCGGCCCTGGCTGGGAGTAGGGGAGGCGTACTGGAGGATACCAATATTGGAGAAGGGGTGAAGGACTCAGATTCCTGGATCCTGGGAGATCTTCAACATGGATATTAAAATCACCAAAACATGATGAAAAGAGTCATACTGAAGAGAATAATAATGAACCCTAACTAAAACCATCCAAGACCAGGAGCTCCTGGGAATACGATAGAGCATGCCTTCAAAGAGGGACAGTGAGCATCAGAGAGGGAACCAGCCCTTCTCTAATTATTGCTACTGTATGCCATTCGTTCTTAAAGTTCAAAGTCACCCCTCACAAAAAACTGTTAGTCTTTAATCCCTTGCACAGAAATTGTGACATCTTTATAGATCTTTAATTTTTTTTAAGTGAATGGTTCTTTTTTTTTAAGATTTATTTATTTATTTGAAAGAGACAGAATGAGAGAGAGAGCACATGAGAGGGGGGCGGGTCAGAGGGAGAAGCAGACTCCCCGCCGAGCTGGGAGCCTGATGCGGGACTCGATCCCAGGACTCCAGGATCATGACCTGAGCCGAAGGCAGTCGCCCAACCAACTGAGCCGCCCAGGCGCCCTAGATCTTTAATTTTTATTTCCCTGAACACATATTGTAATTCCTACATAAGTCTTAATTTTTTTTCCAGATGAATATCATGCATGTCAATGAATCTTTAAATCTCCTTTTTGAAGTTGCTGACTGATGACCCTCAAGTCCACATCCAGCCTCTTCACCCCACAGGCCTCCTCCTCCCTAAGAAGTCACAGAGATCCTAGCACCCAGCAGAACATGGGAAAATCATGGACAGCACCCTGGTGTGGACAAGAGCACTGACTGCAAGAGAGACCACACACTAAAAGGTTTTCAAGAAGAGAGGGAAGGTGCCAAAGGGTTCCGAGCAAAAGTGGTGTATAGAGTCAGGAAGATTAGAGTACCTGGGCTTCTTTTGGGAACTGAAATGAATGTGGATAAAAAGCATTTTAAAATATATCCTGGGGCACCTGGGTGGCTCAGTCAGTTGAGCGTCTGCCTTTGGCTCAGGTCATGATCCCAGGGTCCTGGGATCGAGTCCCACATCAGGCTTCCTGATCAGTGGGGAGTATACTTCTCCCTTTCCCTGCCCCTCCCTCTGCTCATGCTCTCTCTCTCCCTTTCAAATAAATAAGTAAAATCTTAATAAAATAAAATAAAATGTATCCTGATGCTCCTGCAGAGGGTAGAAGAGGAGAGGCTGAGATTGCATGGGGAAGGGACTGCCAGAGGCAGAAGTTTTGGAGCCCCCGTTTGACTCCTGAGGACAGAGCCTGGTAGAAGAGCTCGAACTCCCATCACTTCATGGATCCCTTCTGAGTGTCAGGGTCTGCTCTGAGCACAACTCCTCCAAGTGATCCTGTTCCAAGCTCAAGACTGCCCCTCCTGGTGACAATCTGCACAGTAGCTGCTTTACTCTGCCCAGCCCCACACTCATTTAGGGGACTTTAATTCAACAGAACTGTATGAAATGATCAGTGTTTGTTTGGATATCTAGATTATTTTGGTATATAGCTATACAGTATAGACTATTTTATAGCTATAATAAATAGGCTTCAAAACCCAAAAGCCGAAAGAAAATAGAAGGTTATTTCTTACTCGTATACCAATCCCAGTTAAGTACTACCCGCTGAGGGAGGGTCTTATCCATGTCTTCATTCAGGCGCCCAGGCCCGTGGTCTCTGCCATCCTCAACTGGTTATTTCTAAGACTTCTAGCGTAATCACAGTTCCAGACTGTGCAAAGCAGAAAAAGAGCACAGTGGAGGGTGTTTGAGAGAGTGTATGGGTTTTGTCTGGAATTAATGATCTTCCCACTGTTGAAAACATAGTTATATCAATGTGGATGCCTGGATGGGATGTAGTCTAGTCCTCTTCCTCAAGGAAGAGGAGGAAATGATTTTGTTAGAGAACAGTTTCCGAGGATATTTCTGAGAAGTCCTTATGAGCCTCTTTAAACATTTTTTTCATAACCAAAAGAATAAACATGTTTAAAAAACAAAAAAAGAGGCCCAATTATAACCAATACATTTCATCTTCACTATACAATTTGGAGATGACTTTCTTTAAAAATTTACTGAGTGAATAAATATTGCATTTTTAATATCTACTTTTTGTTTATTTTACCCAAAGACAAAGTGATGTAATTATGTTTCTTGAGTTTTTGTCTTTTCTTTGTAATTCAATTATCAGGTTTTTGAGGGCAAGAAGATTTCTTCCTCTTTCTTTGCTTAACAGCAAAGATTGAGGCATACAGTAATAGTTTCTAAATGTAACTGAATTATCCAGAGCTTCTTATTTTTATTTTTTGAGGAGAAAATCAGAGATTTAAGAGCTATTTATAATCCTTCAATGTGGTTATGAACTTAAGTGGATTCTGGAGGTATTAGAAGTTACCTCGAATCGTGGGGTGGGATTGCATGGTTAAAAGATGATTAATTTTTGCTGAAATGTTGCTAATCAATGATTAAATCACAATGCAGCAAAACCAATTTTGTCATTAAAAGAAACAGATACAACTGCAACATAAAAAGGAGACAATGCCCTCCAGCTAAACAATTTCTTTTATAGCTTTGTAATGGGCCCTGTGATCAAGTATAGGGCAAAGATTATGGTTCACTTTGCCTCATGGCACACAGAGAGAATGATGATATTTTTCTTGGCATCCTGGTATAAATGGCAAAGTTTTCATATCCACTGTGAGTTTCACCTAACTGCCTTGTGGTTTGCACTGGACAACATTTCAGAAGTCTAAATGGAAACTTCTGGTATAAAGAACACCCCCAAAGCTCTTACCATTGTGAGGCTAAACAGACCATGGCAAAGATGCTAGGATCATATTTCATAACTTAAAGAAAAATCTTATACTAACATATATTGTCTTATTTTTGTTGGATGGGTGATCATGATGGAGAAACACTCAAAATTCTCCATCCGTTGATATACAGTAAACAAAAATATTAAATAGTAAATTAAAATTCTAACATAAACTCATTATAATGGTCAGAAGATGACTTGATAACCGCTGTTAGCTTTTCTTCCTGCCTTCGCATGACTTACTTGATACAGACCCAGACATTAAAAAGATTAGCAGTTTTTACAATGTAACTGCTGTTATTTAGCTCAGCAGAGATGGGGAGAGGATTTGTCACTATAAACTATATTGTTGGTGTTAAGACAACTTTTTTTCCTTCCTGAGAATATGGCTTGCCCAATGGTGGCATCTGTCATTGGCCCAGTAGGCAGGTGATGGGCTGGCAGTGATACCAGCTTGGATGCATGAGCTCCTGGCGACTCTGGAGTCGACCACAGCCCAGGCACCCACAGGGGGTTAATAGCTCAGGCTCTTCAGAACCAGAACACAGGAAACCAGAGGATTGTGTGTGTGTGTGTGTGTGTGTGTGTGTGTGTGTGTGTGTGTGTGTGAGTTGGCCTGTGGGATGCGCGGACAGCAGGCCCAGCTGTTCCGAGCAATAAAGCTCCTGCTGTCACGTACCTCAAGATGGGTAATAAGCAGGAAGCTACTAAAAGATCCGGTGCAGTTCTGTCTGTCAAATCAGGGCTCAGAGAGGGACAGCATTTAGTCACTAACAACCGCATTAAAGGAAAATGAGACCAACAGTTCCTAAAATTCAGTAAATTATGTAAGAAATATTGGAATGGATTATGAATTCTTAAAATTTATACCTCGCACTTGGCAAGCAATTTTATAATGTAACTTCTAGTTTATATTGTGAATAAGAGAATGCATTTATTTATATACCAATTTATTTTAGCCTCGCAGTGAAAAAATATTTTGAAGATTGTCACTTTATAGAAGTATGTATACATTAAATAGGACTATTCTATTCACATAAATATGGTTCTGTAAATCAAAATACAGCCTGCCAATTCCTGTGGGGAAAAAAGGTACAGAAAAAAATAATAAAATAAAATAAAAAGATACAGACTTAATTAGCTTTTGTAAGCTCTGCATGAAGCCCACTGCATAGTTTTAGATATAGTCATTTCTGTATTGAAAAATAGTTTTTTACTTTTTGAAAAATTTTTGCTTATTTCTGTCACCTTCCATATAATTGATTTGTAACATACATTTTTCAACTTATACCTCCACATTCTAAAACTTTTATTTCTTTTGTAAAGTTTTCCCACATCCAATTTTCTGATTGCTTTCTATTGTTCCCCATCCTTGTCAAGAGTGGTTAACAATTTTTTAGTTTTGCTAAGCTGGTAGGTAAAAATGTAGTATCATTGTTACTTAAATTGAAGTCTGTGTATTAGCCAATGGAGCTAAGCCTATATTGATATATGTGTTATCTACTTAGGTCAACTCTTTGGAGATTTACCGAGTCATGGGCTTAATTTAAATTTTATTTTAGTTTCTTTTTGGTATCATTTTGTACAAACTCTTTCTAAAGAGGAATGTATACCATTAACTAGTTTAATGCAATACATATATATTTTCTCTTTCACTTTGTTTATATTTTTCCACACAAATATACTATGGTATAATGTGCCTTCCAAGTTCTATTTTCTTTTATATTTATCTTTTAGTTCTCTTTCACTTTATTGTGTATTTCTCCATGTAAGTACTGTACAATATTTTGTAAAGTCTATTTTTCCCCTTTATGACCATGTTATTCTCTGACTAGATTAGAAACTCCCAAGCTTTGCAATGTTATAATAATATTCTCCAAAATATTCTTTGCTATTTTTTTGTTTTTGTTTAAATTCCAGTTAGTTAACATACAGTGTAATGTTAGTCTCAGGTGTGTAATATAGTGATTCAACGCTTCCAGCCAACACCCTGTGCTCATCACAAGTGCCCTCCTTCATCCCCACCACCTATTTAGCCCCATCCCCCCACCCAGCTCCCCTCTGGTGACCATCAGTTTTGTTTTGTTTCTTATATTTAATCTATAATCCACATGAAATGTATTCTTTTAAGATAAAGGGGTATTTCTCTTGCTTCTCTTTGAGCAGCTACTGTTTTAACCACATTCTGTATTTAATAACTTTTTATGTATCACTGAATTGAAATGATACCTTAACCTACATAACATCTACATATGGTATTTGGATCATATTTCAGAGTTTCCTCCCAACCAGTCCATCCATTCTTTTCTTAACGCTGTGTCATTTTTATACAGTCACTCATAATATACTTTAGCATCTTTTAAAGTAAGCACCCTTGCATTTTTCTTTAATTTAAATTATGTTATAGTATTCTGATCAGAATTGTAATAAATTGGAGTGCCTTGGTGGCTCAGTCGGTTAAGCATCTGCCTTCAGCTCAGGTCGTGATCCCAGGGTCCTGGGATTGAGCATCACATAGGGTTCCTTGCTCAGCGGGGAGCCTGCTTCTCCCACTTCCTCTGCCTGCTACTCGCCCTGCTTATGCTCTCTGTCTCTCTGTGTCAAATAAACAAGATCTTAAAAAAAAAAAAGAACTGTAATAAATTTATATGGACACTTAAATCATTAAAATCATGACTGATATCTCTGTTAAGGACCACTTACTCTATATTCATTGAACAAGATTTGATATCTATCTTTGTCTTCATATACGTCCTGCAGTTTCCTCGTTTAGTTTGTTCAGGATATTTTACATATATTTTCCATTTTCATTAAAATGTGTGTTTCAGGGCACCTCGGGGTTCAGTGGCCCACTCTGGATTTCAGCTCAGGTCATGATCTCAGGGTCGTGGGATAAAGCCCTGAGTCACACTCTGTGCTCAGTGCAGAGTCTGCTTGTCTGTCTCCTTCTGCTCCTCCCCGAAATTGCTCTCTCTCTCTCTAATAAATAAATAAATACAATCTTAAAAAAATTAAAATAAAATGTGGGTTTCATCTGAAATTCAAAATGATTCTTGCTAAACTATTAAAACTTTTGATTTTTGTTATTGCATCTAGTCTTCAGCAATGTTAAAAATCTCGTTCATCATGATAATGTTTGTTGCAAAGTCTTTTCTAAATTTATATCATAAAATGCAGCTAAATTTACTTTGTTAAACATTAATTTCCTTACCTTATCGAATTAGATAGAACCCTTATGATAATACTGAAAATCTCTAGCGAGTTTTATTCTTGATTTGGACAAAGCTGGTATTGGCAATTTATCATTTAGTATGCTGCCTTTTGTAGAATTTTAGCTAATAGTCTTCATAATGTTCCATTATTTTGTCTATGCTCTGAAGCTGTTTATTTTTAAGTTAGACACAGCTTATTTTTTTCACTTTTCTTGATGTAAATATATAGAATAAGCATTAGTAAAATAATATAGATAATGCTGTCACCATGAGAAATTTAGAAGTCACGTGAATAGCACATGTATAGAATACTAACCAAAAGAAAACAAACAGATGAGTAAGAATTTGTATACAGTTTAAAACAAAGGTGATTTTATTTTATCTCAAGATGATAAATCCTGGGCAATTTAAGTTACCTAAAAGCTTTCAGATTCCTCAGATGGTTTGTGAGTTGAGGTACAAAAGTACTGAGCTTGCGAGTTATTTAAAACATTGAAAGCCACAATATGATTTAAAGTAAATAAAGTTTTATAACCTCATCCCACAAAATAACTCTTAGGTTTTGAGTAATTTTAAGCATTATTCTAGTTTCAGCAACTATCAGAAGACTCTCTATGATATTAGAAGATACTGCAGAATTTTCTTAAGATTCTTGTTTTTTAAAGATTTTATTTATTTATTTGAGAGAGAGAGACCGTGCTAGCAGGGGGAGGAGCAGAGGAAGAGGGACAAGCAGACTCTGCAATGAGCAGGAAGCCCAATGCGGTGCTTGATCCCACCACCCTGAGATCAAGACCTGAGCTCGAATCAAGAGTCGGAGGGATAACCAACTGAGCCACACAGTCAGCCCTAAGATTCTTAGAATGTATTTAAATTTGCTTCTATTATTCTGAGAAGGTATTTTTCTACCAAATCTTCTTAAAAAGAACTCAATATTGCTGTCTTTTTGTGACAAGGTATTCTCCAAAGTATATATTTTCAAGGAAAATCAGTTACAAATGCAACATATTTTAAAAACTTTTAGCTTCAAACTTAAGTATCATGGAAGAGTTTGCTCAGCAGAAGAGATAATGTAGGAAATTTGCTTCATTAAATAGTTATTGTTTGATACCCAGTGTTCTGTCCTGTCTCAGCAATCTTCTCTTGAAAGCCATTCTTGAATTTTTATCACTATTTCAAAATGAGGATTCTAAAAGTGGCTACATTTTAAGTCATTCTCAACACAGCAGACATATATTGAAGTGTGAGCAATTTCTCTGAAAAAAAAAAACAAACAGACTCTTTAAAACCATTTTAATGATTCAACTGGGTTGATACTAAGTGGATATAACTGTGTGGAGAATATTGAATAATTTTTGAACAATGTATAAATATTTATGAAATGATTTGTTAGGGGGGGTGCCTGGGTGGCTGAGTTGGTTAAGCGTCTGCCTTCAGCTCAGCTCATGATCCCGGGGTCCTGGGATTGGGCCCCACATTGGGCTCCCTGCTCCACAGGGAGTCCGCTTCTCCCTCTCACCCTCCTTCTGTGCATTATAAAAAATGAATTATTAGGGAGGACTTTAGGAACAAAATGAATGTATTTCCATTATCTGAATACCATTTTATTTGTTAATCATATATATTCAGGGTACTGTAACTGTTCATGTTTTACCTAATTTCTTGGATGAACAAAACATGACAAATTGTAGTTCTGAGATATCGAAAACACTGTGACATTTTAATTTTCCACTAAGTGTGAAGTTAAATTAAAATAGGTAATCTTAAGGGCACCTGCGTGGCTCAGTGGGTTAATAAGCTTTCAACTCTTGGTTCTGGCTCAGGTCATGATCACAAGGTGGTGATACTGAGCCCCCTGTAGTCTGTTTAAGATTCTTTCTCCCTCTCCCTCTGCCCCTCCCCCATCAAAAAACAAAATAAAATAGGTAATCTTAAGAAAGAGAATTAAAATAATTAAGCATGTAAGTGATCTTTTCCTACTCACATATTTGGAAATTGGAAGAAAAAAAGCAAAATCATTGCTAGTCCTGTTTTTAAGTTTGCAGTTACCCAAAGAAAACTGTCTTCTCCTTCAAATCTTAACCTCTGTGTCCTGGTAGGCATAACAAAGTCAGTGACTCATGACTACTTTTCCCACATTATTTGATCTTTGCTCCTCAAAATCGTAACTCTGATTATTCTGCATTATAAATAAAAAAGATATAAAATCATTTCAAAAACAATGACCAAAACCAGTGAAAACAAGTGGAACATTTTTTTTTTCAGATACAACAATTAAAATGTTGCAATAAATCAACTGAATAATGTAAAAATAATAGCATATTGCTCCTCTCATTTGTTTCTCTAATTGTTCTACATTTATGGAGTTCTGCCCTGAGTACTTTTAATAGCAGTTGTTAACCATTGTCATTTATCAGCCACCTTATTACAGTTCAAAATGGAATTGTAATTGAAACACTCGAACAAGTTAAAATTGACAATAAACTCACAGTCCAATAGGACTTGCTTAATGAACTTGATGCAATAAAATTTTAATCGTTGTTGAGCATTTATAGACTATATTGCCCAAAGTTTTTTAATTTTTTAATTAACACATAACAATTCAAGGGAGTAAATTCATGTGAGAAAGCAAGAGGCAAATGACAATTAAACATAGCATTATTCCTAATATTATGAAAATAGTAATGGCTCTCCTTTCCCCAGGTTGTTTCACTTTTCTTCTGTTCTTCCCTTCCGGATCCGGGAATTTTTTCACTGCCTGTGAGATCTAAGAAGAAATCTTGCTTAACTCCAAATATCTTATTCACTAGCCAACACGTCTGAATATTTACCCTAATGTATTCCATCCAAATTATTAAGTCTTAGAGTCAAATGTATGGCATTTGCTTCACCACATACCATGTTCACTTTTGTTAATATTTCTGGGCATTGGTTTTCTTATCTATAAAGAAGCTGTAACTAATTATTAGGTTGTCATGAGAATTAGAGTGAATAGTGAGCACATGATAAATGTAAAATCAGCATCGTCATCATCATTTATAGTTGCAATTTCCACTTAAGCCATCTCATTTAATCTTTATCAGGGTATTTTCCAGGTGATTGTCAAGGAACTAGTTAATTAACTGTGTTAAATTACATGTTAGGGATCTGGTGACCTAGCAAGATTGAGAGCTAAATTGTGAATCAAAAAAAAAAAAAAAAAAACCTCTTTATAGGGTGTGAAACACTAGATGTGTCCATGGAGAACACTGCAACATTGTTCCTGGTTAACTGGGTAGAAAATGAACTTTGTAGGCAGCAAAAGAATAGAGAGTTGCTGGAAATAAAACAAAAGTGTCTGAAAAGAAGGTAGATCTTGAAAGCAAAAGATATTCCTTCCTTCAATCCCTTCATTCATTTATTCATTCATTCATGCATTCATTCTCAGAAATGCCCTCCATCCCCGTCCTGGAACACAGAAACTCAAGTGACCCTAATAATAAGGGAAACATGCCTTCTTTGTCTCAGGGCAGAAAGGTTAAAAAGATAAAGTTTTGGTCTAATATTTGTGATTATGTTTCTTAAGAACCTTTCTGAACTCTATACTCTAGAAAATAAAACAGATTTCACTAGAAGGCTGGTTTTTTTTTCTTTGTTTTCTCTTGTTTTTCCTGTATAAAAGAGATCCCGATATCAAGATAGGAAAGGGGAGAACAAGGGACATACCCCTTGGTGTACGAAAATAAGGGGGCAGGAGAAGGATAAGCCTCAAAAGGGGGTGGGGGGCGTCATTAAGGCAGCAAAATATTCTCAGTAAAAAGTGGGAGGAGGAGTTTTCATAGCCTCAGAGATGAAGGCCAAGATGGCCTTACTCAACTGGAGGGCTCTGCACTCACGTGTTCAAAGGAAGGGAAATGACAGCTTCTCTTCTCTCAGTATTGTTGCGGCCACTCCACTGCTCACTCTGGGTTACCTTCTGCCTTTTGTAGATAAGAGTGCTGCCGGGCTCGGAAGGCAGAGATTCGCTTGTGTGGGTTAAAAGTCAGCATCTCCAGCAGCAGCTGTGCTCCAGATTCCTCCATCTCAGGTCCCAATGACTGCACTGGACGGGGCCCTCGGGGGGAAAAGGCTCCTCGGGGGAGAGACACATCTCGGGGCCAGTCATCCTCTGGGGGCAGCCCGATCAGGTCAAAGATTTTGCCTAACTGGTCAGCTTCAGCGTTCCCACAGAAGAGAGGCTTGCGACGAAACATCTCTACGAAGATGCAGCCAACGCTCCACATGTCCACGGGTGCTGCATATGTAGACTGCAGAAGAACTTCTGGAGCACGGTACCGGAGTGTAACAACCACAGGTGTAAGTGCCATCTGGTAGCTCTAGATTCTGGCCAGACCAAAGTCGGCCAGCTTGACTGTCCCGCCACTGGTCACCAGAATGTTCTCTGGCTTCAGGTCTCAGTGAACGATGCAGTTGGCATGAAGGAAATCTAGGCCTCTTAGAAACTGGCGCCATCAGATCCTTGCTGGTCTCCACTGGCAAACCTGGTGGGGGTGCCTTGTCCAGATAGGTCCTCAGGTCTTGGTCCACGTGCTCAAACACCAGGGTCACTTTGGTCTCCCGGTCAGTTCGGGCGGTGGCACAGACGTCCATCAGCCGGACAACGTTGGGATGCTCAAAAGCCTCCAGCCGCCTCAGTAAGGCCACCTCACGAACTGTGCTGATGGGAAGGCCCCCTCCAGCACCTCCTCCATTAGGGACTCTCACACTCTTGAGGGCCACGGAGTGGCCACTGTAGGGATCACGGGCCTTGTATACCGTTCCATAGACACCAACGCCAATCTCAGCCACTGGCTCATATCGAGAAGTAGTCATTCTCAGATCAGAGGAGACCCTCACTCCGTGCCGGGAGCTGCGGGGGCGGCCCGTTATCGGGGCCCCGGAGCCAGATCCTGCGGCGCCATACACTCGAGCTCTGTCCCGGGCAGCTGGACGCTACGGGCCCGACCATAGACACAGGCCGCAAGCTAGAGCAGCCCCCTTCCCCCCACCCTCACAATGTGACCAGCTGCCAAAGAGGCCTAGAAGACTGTTCTTAATATGTTATTTCTTGGACATTTACAAAAATACTATGTGAACCATTCCCTTTAAAATTGTTTGAAGCAATGTTTAGTCAACTACATGTACTGAATACAATTGACGTTCTGTGCAGAGATACAGGCATCTCCTATTTTCATGTCCTTGCCAGATGAAATGGCTAATAGTTGGTTCAACAGAGGACTTCCCATGTCTTTCAGTTTGGGAGAGTCTCAATATCTCTGACTTTGTCTGCCTTTATATAAATATAGGACTATGTAAACAAATACTGTTGTAATTCATTTTGTAAACAAGTGTTCTGAGCTTGGTGACAACTGTCTCCCTGAAATATATATCCTGGGAAGCTTTTATGTCAACACCATATTTATTTTTAATGTGTCATATGTGCCTGGGTGTCTATATATTTATATATAACACTGTGAACATAGTTTATCTAAGCACTCCCATAAAGATGGACATAAAGTTTGCTTCCATTTTTTTGGATGCTGCTAGTTATCTTTAAGCACACATCTTTGAGCACAAGTGTAAGCATTTCTGTAGTACATACGTCTAGAAATAGAATAACTGATCCCAATGGTATTTATATTTTAATTTTAATAGCTACAGCTGTGTTCTCAAAAACTTAGGAGCAGTCACAATCCCACAAAAGCACAACAATGCTCATTTCACCAGTATATTTTAATATTTGACCATCCAAGAGATAGATAATGATTTTGACTGATGCTTTAATTTGTTTTTGCCTAATTATTAGTGAAGTTAAACATCTTTTCAAATTGTTGATTATCTGTATTTCATATTTTGTGAAATTATTGAAAATTTATCCTTTACCAGTAAATTGTAAAGATACCTTTATCACATACTGAATCCCACAGATTCTATATTGTGTCTTATTGATTTATTTAGGTATGGATGAGCAAAATAATGTTTTGATTAAGTAAAGGTGTGTGGTTATCTCATAGGTAATGACTCTCATTAATTTTGTTTTACAAAGTTTCATAGATACTCATACTCATTCCATCTTCCTAGTGAATTTTAGTATAAGCTTCCATAGTTACTTGAAAAAACTTTTCGGTTTGTTTGCTTTGATTACTTTATCTGGAGATAACTGACCTCTTTACAATACAAAGACTTACTATTCAGAAACATCCATCACTCTCCATTTGTTTACATGTTCCTCATGCCTTTCAATGGTATTTTAAATATAATTCCTGTGGGTATTAAACAGCTCTTGTGAAGTATACTGCAAGGTACTTAAAAGTCATCTGTGTGCTCTAGTAATTCTTTCCTAAGGTGTTGGTTCTTCTAGTTGGTGATATTTGCACCTCATTTTATGGCATGTGCTTTTCTCAAAAAAACTGATGGATTTTTTGCTTATCTTTTTATTTTACTGTGTGACTATTTTGGTGTTCTACTAAACGAAGTGTCCGTAATTTAGTAACTTGGTATCAGACGTCTCTTCTGCTACTAAAAATGTTTATTTGGACATGGATTCTAAATTTTCCTAAATTATTTCTTAATGGGTAGCTTCACTTGTGCTTTCAACTGTCTTCTGGTTATCTCAGTTTTGAATCACATATAATATAAAATGCACTTTTCCTTTACTTTGGAACTCCTCTAAATACTGGATACAATTTATTCTGTTCAGAATGAAGTATATTTTTAGAAAGAAGTGCTTTATCTTTAATGCTATTTTTGTCCGTTTGTACTTCACAGATTCTCTTAGGCTTCGTATTTTCTTTTGTTTATTTTGGACTGCTGCAAATACACTTCTGCCTACACTTTCTCATAAATATTGTAGGCAGCTTTTATTTAGATTACTTCACTTTCTACAGGTGATATAAAAATCTTATTCCTTAGTGCTGAAATCTGAAGACTGTATTAAGTAAATTTTTATTGCTAGTTTAGATAATTAGTAGCAAGGAAAAGACTAACCTAAATTCATGGGATATTCTGAAAAGCAATTTTCTGTACATTGAAACTTCTTAAGCAAAGGCAAATATTTCCACATTTTATTATTTTAATGTCTCTTCTCTATTCAAGGTATAGGCTAAGATTTTGTGATTCCATTTCTGCTTCTTTTATTGCCGATTCAGGAAAATGACTAGTTCTCTAGATTTGCCCCTCTCACAGCGAATGTACTCCTGCATAAGGATGAATGTGGGACAGCAGTTGGAAGCTATGTAAATGAGAATTTCTCTGCCAACAAGTTTTATCTTTGGTGGAGTTAGCACACCCCAACAGAGCACATCTGTTGCTGGTTTACAAAGTTAACATGATCACAAATGTACTTTGTTTATCCTGAAGCCTCGTTTCCATCTGTCACACCTAAGAATAAGTTGTAATGCTCACCTTTTCAGGAAACTGGTGTCCTTGATTGGAATAAATCCAGGCAGCACGACTACATTATTTAGATGCTCAGCCCTATTACTCATTGTTTTAATATTTGTTGTGTTTATACTGAATTTTTCGTACTTGATGCAATAGCTTATGAAGCTTTTTGGTCTACATGAAACAGTCTTCAACTGGATTCAGCTTTTATTTTTTAAGATTCTCCTTTCTTCTACCCCTGACTCTCCAAATAGCAGTCATTTGAGTTATTCTACCTGAGTCTTTACTTACTTCCACAGCACACTTAGGTATAAACACATCATTTCTTGTTAACTCATTCAATCTGATTCTATCTATAATGTATTTAGAATCCATCTTTCTACGTGTGTGTGTGTGTGTATGTGTGTGTATTCACATTAGAACAAGAATAGACACAGGAAAATGGTATTAAACGAAGGACAATAAGTTAAGAATGAGATATTAAGTACCTTTTACATAGTATGTGCATAAATGTGCAATAAAATAAATAAAAATTAATAAATAGTTTGTAAAAACATACAGATACATGGGCAAAAAGATAAATAAGATATATGATAAGTAGATGATAGAGAGATAGATAGCTAGATAGAGGGTTAACTGAAAATGAGTATAAAGAATTTTTGTTGGGTAATAGAAATGCTATAAAATAGATTTTTGTGATATTTGCACAACTCTTTAAGTTGACAAAAAGGCTTAGTACATACTTAAAATGAGTGGGTGGGTTTTGTGGTATGCAAATTATCCCTCAATAAATCTGTTTTTAAAAGATCACTTGAAATCTTGCAATAGACACAAAAATTTAAAAATTAATAAATCTATTGATTAAACAATCATTTATTTAGTGTATACTTTATACCAAGCACTGTGCTAACAACTTTAGACCTGAATATGACCAAGATTTCTTATTGACCTAAACTCTTTCCATCCAATAAGCATCTATTGATGAACATGACCAAGGTATTCTTCATCTATAATTAGCAATATTTTTTTAAATCTGGCACTTTCATTGATTTCTTTCCCTCTCCCTGGTGCAATTTTCCATGTGTTGATGGAAATTTTCTACCTTTTGTACTAGCGTGTTTAACATACTACTCATAGTAATTCTTAACTCCCTGGCTGATAGTTCCAGCAGCATATCTGAGTCAAATCCTATTGATTATTTTATCTTTTGATAGTAGATTTTCTTTTCATTTTCCTCCGTGTTTTTGTGTCTTTCTGAAAATTTTTGGTTGAAACACAGGAAATGTGTGTTTATTCTGCTATGCCCTTGAAGGGAGCAGGAGTAGGCATTTGAGTCTGTCTAATCCGAAGATGAGCTGGGTTTGTTTCATGGTTGTGATGGTTTCCTACAATGAACCACGGGCTTCAAATTCTTCTAGCATTAGCGTACGGTCTGTCTATCACAGGATTTTTCTTATTGTCTCCTTCACGCTCAGTTAGACCATCTCTTTGTGCCTAAAGCTCAGATTTGGTCTCTCTCCATGGTCTTACCCCTCTCTTAGTAGTGGGATCATGTTGCTTACTTCTCAGTGTTTCTAGATGGGTAGAGTGGGGTGAAGAGGCTCTCTGTTGTCAGGGTTCAGCCTCAGGTACGGGAGGGCCCTGAGTCTTGAAGGACGGATTTTTTTTCAATAATCCTGACCTTCCTCTAGCGGTTGGGGATCTTTCATGGTATATGTTTAATGCAGTGTCAGTGTTCTTTTCCTCACCCAGAGGTAGAGGTGGTTTGTTGTTTGGTTTCCTACTCTCTTTAGTTCTGGGAGTGATAGGTTTGTTTTCTCTTCCCCTGAAAATTCACACACAAGAAGAATGCAAATGAGATGTGTTACTTTTCTCACTAGCATATGTGCTCTTTTCTTCTTAGACTTTCACCATTTAGGGAAGCTTTTTCCAGTCTTTCTCCAATATTTTGTTGTAAGTATGCTGTGAAGGTCCATGCAGAAGAGTCTATAAATAGATGCAAACACCACTTTCTCCTGCAGTTCCCTGAGGGTCCATATTTTTGTGGTCATTCACACTCAGCTTCTTTTGTTTTGTTTTGTTTTTAAGTAGCTAAAGGCTTCCCAGTTGCCTAAAATTGCAGTCTGTCTTCCTCCCATGTTCATCCCCCATGTGAATCAGTGTTGATGCCTCCATCTCTTCTTGGAGGCAGCTATTTTTACTCTCATGCTAATTTGTTGCCCTATTATCTCAGCTCTCTGAAAATACTAACAAAAAAACAAATTTAAGATGGTTTACAGTACAGATGATCTAGCTGAATTTGGAGTCCCTGAAATTGTTTGCCATTAATGGACGTGATGTGTATAACTCTCAGTACCTTCCAGTAATCTGAGTATAAAAGGAAGACATTAGATAATAGCATTCTCCAGGACTGTAATTAATTCTATGCTCTTGCTGGGGTGGTATTTTGGAATAATAGTAACACAAAGGAAAAGAAGATTTTGGTGAAAGAAAATTATGTAAGACTACTATAGTGTACCATGTAGGGAGAAAATGGAAGAGATAAATACAAAGAACAAACTAGTAGTTGCTAGAGGGGAGGTGGGGGGTGTAGTGAAGTGGGCAGAGAGGATTAAGAGATACAAACTTTCAGCTGTAAAATAACTAAGTCATGGAGAAGGAGAGTCCAACATAAGGAACACAATCAATAATATTGTAATAACATTGCATGGTGACGGATGGTGACTACACTCATGTGATGAGCACTGAGCAAGGTATAGAATTGTCAGATCACTAAACTGTACAGTGGAAACTAATATAACATTGTATGCCAACTGTACTTCAATAATAAAATGTAAAAAGTAGGAGAAAGGAGAAGTTGCTTAGAAATTGGGAAGAAAATAGAAATATCAAGAGATTAGGCAAAAGACAAGGTTAAAAGGCAAATGAATTTGTAGAGAAGACCCCAGAAAATCCAATGGACAGAAACTGTGGATGTAGACACAAGCACACCAGTTGAGATATTTTAGATTAAATGTTTTTTGTACGTGCAATTTTTAAGTCTGGAGAGACATCTTGGGAGTAAATGATTAGTTAAGATCAAGTGCAGAGGAAGGTCTTAGGGATTAGGCAGTTGCACGGATCTGGATCTGTAGTGTCAATTAGAAGATGGATAGTCTACCTAAACCATGATGTGTTTTAAATATCAACAAAACTCATGGTAGAAAATAAGGGAAAAACAAGCACCAACATTTTGAAAGAAGAACCATGGAATGGGTGTGATGGCAACAACAATGCAAAGAGTCATATAACATGAATCATAAGGTCTGAAGGGTGCTATGGAATTGGGCATGTAGATTCCTTTCCTGGCTTTTAAGTATGTGATGCTTGAGATATTTAGTATTTCCATTAAGGAGGTATGGGAGAAGTGAAGTATAAGGGAAGAATTAGGTTTAGATAGGTTTTCTGTAACCTAGGAAAATTGACCTTTCCCTATGAATAGGCTACATAAACTCAGTCAAGCCCTCTGCATTATCTTGGAACACAGAGAGATGGGGGACAATAAATGTAAAGAAACTTAAAAAACAATAAATAATGCCAACAAATTAAAGCCTATTAAGTGAAGAATAGTGAGGATAAAAAGAGAATTAAAAAGTGAAGCATACACAAAACCCAATAAATTAACAGCAACGTGTAACATGTGAGAAAATAATTAAAAAGAGAATAGAAAAGTCATGTGCATGAAAGGATGCATTTTGTCCATGTAGTCCGATGGAACAGAACAAAATATACAAATTTGAAATTGGGAGGATATGTATTTTGATTAAATATAAAGAAAAATTTTCTAAAAGTAAATTGCACAAAAATTAAAAAGAATGTCTTAGAATTTCATCAATGTATTAATCGAGGTTGGACAGGCGCTCGTTACTGTTAACCATGGAATGAAAAGCAAGATTTAAATTTGCTGATGTAATTTTCAAATAAAATAAAGAGCCTGTTTGTCTCCAACGCTAGTGAGTAACCCTACATTTTAATATACCTTATTTTATTATATAAGTATATTAACGATAGAGTCTTATCTCCCATGACAAATCATCAAGGAGTAAAACATTTTACCTGTCGTTTTAATATACTGGAAGCACAGTGGAATTTCCTGCTGTGTTTTCTTACAATGCAATTTTAAGATAACCTTTGATCATTGAAATGTCCATCAATAACAGGACAGACAGTAATTGCTCTCAACTCTAACTCATTAAGTCATCAGTTCTGACTAATCAGATTTTTAAAAAATATTTTGCTGATGAGCACTGAACATTATGTTATATTGACCATGATGGAATATTTATGTAATTACAATTTAATCTAACATGCCACTCATAATTTTCTGTAGTATATTCTTCTCTTGAATAATGCAACACTTTGAAAACTAAACTACATGATTCAACTAAGTGCTGTGATTCAGCATGTTATTTACCCTTGACTCTTCTTGGTCAGCAACCAACAGACTACAGTCCTGTGCAATTCAGCATACTCTCTGTATTAGAAATCCAATATGTTCCCTTTAGAATAAAAGTGGTTAATAAAAGTTTAGTTTGAACAAGTCTGCAAACTATACTAGGTAAATTTACTGATAATTTATGTAAGCATGAATATCATATCTAATTACTCTAGAGTAGTAGAATCAACATGTTAGATCTCCCTTATGAAATGGGTATAATGCATATAAAGAACAGAAATCTGGCACATTTTGGTTTAACATCTATGTTCATTAAGTTTTATCAAAAGTTTGTTAAAATCCAAGGTAATTTTTCCAAAATAAATAACACACTCAATCTTGGCTAAATAAGGGTAAAGTGATAAATAATGCCCACATCACATTTAGATTTTTTTTATGCCAATACATAATTGGAATTGTTTAAATGGTTACTTATACTAAAAGGGAGTATGTTGAGGTGCCTGGGCGTCTCAGTTGGTTGAGTGACTGACTCTTGATTTCGACTCAGGTCATGATGTCAGGGTCATGAGATCTAGCCCCTTGCTGGGCTCTGCACTCAGCACAGAATCTGCTTGAGGTTCTCTCTCTCTGTCCCTTTGCCCTTCCCCCAACTCACACACTGTAAATAAATAAATAAATAAATAAATAAATAAATAAATAAATAAAATCTTTTTAAAAAATAAAATTAAATTAAAAAATAGGGGTATGTAAAGCTAATACAATCACATACTATAGTTGAACATACAAATATCAGTAAAACAATTTCACTCTAAACAATTAACTGCATACAGATGCTTGAAGATTTGGGGGGTGGGGGTTGGTGGGTTGTTCTTATATTTGAAATTTTTGTGTATGAAAAAAAAACATGACATTTAAGATGGTTCACAGAATCCAAGTAAGAGCTGAAACACTTAAATAAGGCAAAGGTGAAATGCAAGGTAATACTTTTCATTTTATTGATCAGAATTAATGCACCTCCCCTACTGGACAGCTATCTGGTGTTAACAGGGCTCATCTCCCAATTCACAGCTCTCTGTGAATCAGCTTGGGACAACCGCCAAAGTTGAATCAAATGCCCAAGGTTCCACCCTGTGTGGAAGAGAGCAATCACAAGATTCAAGAAACTTGGCAGAGACTCCAATATATACTGAGATGGATTATTCAATTCTTCAATGTAAATTATAATATAGAGAGAAAAATGTGCACGAGTAATGTGTGCATAATTTTATACATGCCATTAGTTATCAAAGTGAATATTAATGACCCACCATGAAGGTAAACAATTTGAACGTCTAGACTCTTCTTCTACTCTAAGAGCGTTAAAGAGAAACCAAAAAAGAGGCCATGGTTTAAATATTCCTCTAGACTCCACACCCATAGCTACATAATTGAAACTTGAACTGTCCTGATTTCCTTGCAGTGCTGCCTCTGATCCAAAACAGAGCTCTAGCTTTCTTCGCGTCAACATGACCTTCCCCTTGCCCAGCCAATCAGCTGCAATCAAGTCAGCTTGCCCCAGGGCTCCTGCACTGCAGGGAATGCAAGTTTCCCGGACGCATCACGCAACCAAGTGCTGCCTCCGTCCTGCTTTGCAGACTGAGCTAGAGGGGCTGACAGCCAAGCTTTGTAACCACTTTCGGTTTTGAAATTTTCCTGTTGTGAACACTTTTTGCTTCCCGCACTATAAAGTATTCCTATCAAGTAAAGCTCTCTGAATTTTCTTGGGACAGAAGCAACCCTATCTTAAACTGTTTAAAAAAAAGGTTGTGTTTTTTTTTTAATTGTGTCACCGATTTTGTCCATAACACTACACGTGTATTCAGTTTTCTGTGTTTATTTCTTTTTTCATGATTATGTTTATAAGTATTGCTGTATATAGCTATCACTCTTTACTTATAATTCTTTTACAACTTGGCTTTACCAGTTTTCACTCCCACCAGAGATATTGTTGCTCT
The DNA here is from genome assembly GCF_003265705.2 of Callorhinus ursinus. Lineage (NCBI taxonomy): Eukaryota > Metazoa > Chordata > Mammalia > Carnivora > Otariidae > Callorhinus > Callorhinus ursinus. The sequence continues at coordinate 8,855,816 of NW_027397073.1, read as the reverse complement.
ATATCCCGACCAACACTTGACATTATCAGACTTCTTTATTTTTACTTATTTTCCCTTCTATTTATAGAAAAGAGAAAAACTAAACCCAAGTTTGTCTGGATTAAGTATTACCTTCAGGGCAAAAGCAATTTCAGCATCCTGGTACCTCATTTAGCAACTTTGATTCTCGTTCTCCATTATATTTTTGTTTCAGAGTTTGGTAGTTTGTTCATATTTTAGCGTTCCTCAAAGATTTTCAGGACTTGATATTTTGAAACACCCTTATCAGATTTTCTAAACTATATCCCTTTGAAGGTTCATGGAAATTACCTCCTTGCCATTGCTAGAAATAGAAGCCTGGGTCTTTATTTTTTACTTTTTTTTTTTTTTTTTTTACTATTGGAAGGGGTATAATTGTCAAGTCATACAAATAATTGTGCATTTTCCTGGAATATTCTATTTCTTGTGTATGGCAAGTGTTTTTTTAAATCTTTCCTACCTTATTTTTCATAACCGATTTGTGGAGATATAATTCACATACCACAGAATTCATCCACTTAAGCTATATAATTCAAGGGGTTTAGTATATTCATTGAATTGTGTAACCATCACCACTATCTTATTTGGGAATATTTCATACACACATACACACACACAGACACAGACACCCTGCTAAAAATGTCTAAACTTCCAAGTCCATTGGCTGTTAAACCTCACTCTCCTCAGCTCCCGGACCCCGGAAACCACTAATTCATTGACTGTCCCTCCAGATTCACCTGTACTGGATATTTGAGGTACATGGAGTCATATACTACACGGTCTCCTATAACTAGCTTTATCCACTTAGCAAAACGTTTTCAAGATGGTAGCCTGTGCCGGCACTCCTTCGTTTGTAGAGCTGAGTAATACTCTACCGTGTGGAGTAACAGACTATCCATCTTTTTTTTATCCATTCATCAGTTGCTGCGCGTCGGATTCTCCCCACTTTATAGGGGTCGTACAGAACAGTACATTCCTGTACGAGTTTCTTCAGGCAGGCTAATATTCGTCTGTAGCTTCTGATTTCCCAGAAATCTACAGACACTCACAGTTGACTATCAGATCATCTCCTTTTCTTGGGCAGTTTCAACCAAATATACCCCTTTCTATCTTTACCTTTTCAAACACATCATTTTCCTGGCAATCGAGTGGACTTTAGTTGCTGTTTAATAATGATCTTTTCGGATGAGTTGCCTTGTCGCTTTTCTTCATTCTTAAGCAGCATAAAGTCAGGACTGTGAGCACCTCCGTCTCTCCCTCATCTTCCCCGGCTCCACACACACCCCAGGTCTGGCACACACCTCCTTGCACTGCTGACATTTGTGAGGCACTCTCTGTCATTCAGGCGTGTTGTAGCACTTACTAACCCATCGATTAACTTTCCAGTGTGAAAGGATCTATTTATCTTCTCAGAGGAAACTCCGTCATTCCTAAGGATCGCCCTGGGGGATGGGATTTTCCCTGCGGTATTTAGTGCTTCTCCTGGTAGCAGCTGCTTTGCTGCTATCTATCATAAGCACTGCCCACCTGTCTCCAGGAGGAAGGCTTGTCCCTATTAACTCCTTCAGCCACATTCTTCCAGAGAGTCACCCTGGTCTCTCTCTTTCAGCAAACATGGAAAAATCTTCATATTAATTGGCTCACTTCTCTTGCAAGTAGACAACCTGTTTCTGAATACTTACAAATATATTCTTCCAGGGAAAACCCTAAACCAAACCAAACAACAAGAAACACGCATGGACCTATCTCTGCGAAACCATTTCTTCTGTTGTCTGGAAAAGGGGTACGTTACAGACTAAGGAGCTTGTTCTGAAAAAATTCTGATCATTACGTTAAGCTTGAAATAAATGGTCCTAAAATATGTAGTCCTATATCAAAAACTCGGAAGACAGTCACACATGAACACGGACTCTAATTCTCCCCACTCTGTGATCTGACCCCAGCCCACCTGGCTCTCCATTCTCTCCTCCTGCCCTTCGCCCTTGTACCTCAGGAGATCCCCAATGCTCTCAGCCTTTGATCTCACCATCATCTTTCTTTGCTTAGTCCTTGCATACAACATCTTTCCTCAGCTTCGACTGACCCTGCTTGATTCTGTGAATTTGCCTACCATCTAACTACTCTTCAGGGAAGAGCTACTGCATCACATTTTGGGGAGGGGGGCATCCCCAATCCAGATGATCTGATCCCATGATGCCCACGTTGGCTAATGCAGCCGTGAATTGCTTATTGGTCATTTGTCTTCTATCATCAATTCTAAGCTCCCTGAGGTTAGCGTTGGGATCTGTCTTTGCCTTCAGGACGTCTCTGCACCTACAACATGACAAGGTTTGTGATATGTGAATCATAGTGTTTGGGCTGGTTTATATCTTGTTTTCTTTTCATTTATGCTGAGTAGTTTTCAATAGTGTTATCTTTTTTCCTAAGACGTTTGCATGATCTGCACCTCTCATCTGAAGGATGTGTGTGGCCAAGCAAACTTAGTGACAGAATATAGGCCTTTTCAGTAAATGGGAGAAATGATCCCATGCTGTTTCCAAAGAAGTCTTTCTACTAATATCCAAGACTTCAACATTTTTGCAGTCCTTCTCTACTTGAAGGCCCCAGAAACTGCACAGGAGATTTTCTTTCTTCCCTTTGTATAATCCGTGTATGGAGGAAGTTGGGGTTCATACATATTTATCTGTTCTGTATCAGATTGCTACGTGATTTAAATAAGACAGGAAAAGCCATTTCCTAACATGCTGTTGCATATATTAATTTGTAGGGAACCGGCATTTCACATAACAAAATGAATTCAACCCATTCTAGAATATGACAGCCACGCCCACTGGTTCAGATCTTGTTTCATCTTCATTAAAATTTTATAATTTTCTACATATAATAATTTTATTACCAAATATAAATTTCATTCTAATTCTAAATATTGCTATTATATGTGTACTACCTCTTTCTATATGTATACATATATGTATATCCATATACAAACATACATATGTAGAACAAAAAAATCAAACAAAAAAGAATGATACATACACAAATGTGGTGGAATATCTATATATATATATGCATAAATAAGTCTATATTAAATGTCATAAATATTTTTGTGGTGAGAGTTTGAAATCATTATTGATTAAAAATAGGTCATAATAACTTGTAGGAAAATGACATCCACCATGTACTTTAAGAGCAGCTTAGTTATTTTTTGTTAGTTTTTTCCAACTTTATTGAGATTTAACTGACAAATAACATTGTATAAAGTGAAGAACTATACTACTGTATGTTTGTTTCAATATATCTGTTCATATTTTATTTTTTCTTTTTGTTTTTTACTAAATTTGCTGTCTCACTGCTAACCTCCTGGAAAAATTTTTAGGCCACAGATATTCACACTATTTTTCTTTTTAATACATTCCAAATACATTCCTCCATGCGCTGCTGTAACTGCCTCGGACATGTTTGCGTATACTCTATTTTTATTAAATCACTTTCAATACATATTCTAATTCCTAATGCACTCTCTTGACCCAGGAGTTGGTAAATTTCCAACATATGGAGTTTATATCCTTGTTTTGTTGCTGTTTTAAATTGATCTATAGCCTAATTCTTCTGTAAGTAAATAAATGAGTCTATTATTTCACTATTTGGAAATGCACTGACTTCTGTGGTCTAAGATAAAATCAACTTTTATAAACTTTCCATCTGAACTTGCAAAATATTGTGTGTTCTCTAGTTCTTGAGTTCAGTGTGCTATAAAGACCAAGTCATTCATGTTGAATTATGATGTCCAAATTTTTTATAAGTTTACTACATATAAACTTTGTTTCATCCACTGATAAGAGAGATTACATATTAAAATCCACAATTATGATTGTGGATATTTTATTTCTATATTTAGTTTCTTACTTTTTGCTATATAACTTTTGAGGTTATATTATTAGGCACATACACATTAAGAATTGTCATATCTTCCTGTTGTATTGACCATTTTACCACAAAAGTCTTCCTCTTTATCTCTAGTAATGTTTCTAGTTTAATGTAGTTAATATTTATAAAGCTATATCAACTTCCTTTTTTTTTTTAAAGATTTTATTTATTTATTTGAGAGAGAGAGAATGAGAGATAGAGAGCATGAGAGGGAAGAGGGTCAGAGGGAGAAGCAGACTCCCCGCTGAGCAGGGAGCCCGATGCGGGACTCGATCCCGGGACTCCAGGATCATGACCTGAGCCGAAGGCAGTCGCCCAACCAACTGAGCCACCCAGGCGCCCTCAACTTCCTTTTTTTTGAAGATAGAAGTTTTTTTTCTTTTTTTAAAATTTTTTATTTAAATTCAGTTCAGGGAGGTGAAAATATTGACTACATTAGACTAGGCCTTACTAGAGATAAAGAGGAAGTCTTTTATGATAAAATGGTGATATTTGTTCTTTCAATCCATGAGCATAGAATGGTTTTCCATTTCTTTTTGTCTTCCTCAGTTTCTTTCATAAGTGTTGTTTAGTTTTCAGAGTACAGATCCTTTACCTCTTTGGTTAGGTTTATTCATAGGTAACTTATGGGTTTTGGAGCAATTGTCAATGGAACTGATTCCTTGATTTCTCTTTCTTCTGCTTCCCTATTAGTGTATAGAAATATCACTGCCATTTGACAAAATACAGCATCTTTTCTTGATAAAAACCCTCCACCATGTAGAGATAGAGGGAACATACCTCAACATCATAAAAGCCATATTCAAAAAACCCACAGTGACTATCATCCTCAATGCGGAGAAACTGAGAGCTTTTCCCCTAAGGTCAGGAACATGGCAGAGATGTCCACTCTCACCACTGTTGTTCAGCATAGTCCTAGAAGTCTGAGCCTCAGCAATCAACAAAAAGAAATAAAAGGCATCTAAATCTGCAAAGGAGAAGTCAAACTTTCATTCTTCACAGACAACATGATACTCTATGTAGAAAACCCAAAAGACTTCACCAAAAAATTTCTGGAACTGGTAGAGGAATTCAGCAAAGTCGCTGTTGATATAAAATCAACAAACTTCATTTTAATTGGTGTATTCTATTTTTTTACTTTCTATCTTTTACTTTGAACATTTTGAATACCCTCCCCACTTTTTTGTAAGTGTACAGTAGGACTTTGGTCCATAAGACAGTGTGCCAACTTTTGTTTTTTTAATTGAAACATTGGACTTCAGGTAATACTTATTATCTCTTATCTACCCATCTTCCTATTTTTCTTACTTTTCTTAACCATCTTTAGCATTGATTATTTTTATCTATTTTTGCATCTATTTCCTTATTAGTCATCCATTATTTTATTTTCTTTAGTGATAAGCCTAGATATTACAATTGCACCATTGATGAATTTGTATGTTATGCCTCTGAGTCAATTTATGGATCAATGCTTCTTAAAAACATTTTTACCAGAGTACTCTACCCTGACTTACTTATTATTTTCATTGCCTATTTTAATTTTATGTATTTTTAACAGCTCACAAGGTTTTATCATTACTATTTTAAGTCAATATTAATTAGAATAACACAGATTTTTTACCCTTTTTTATTTCTCTTTATTCCTTTCTGCATTTCTGAGCCAACACTTACAATAATTTTCCTTCTTTACCAATAATGCCTCTTAGTGTTTGTTATGTTTTGTTTTGTTTCCTTCTTTATTGCAATTCTGCTAGTGACACATTCTCTCAGGTACTTTCTTCTGAAAAATGTATTTATTTCACTGAGAAGTATGTGATTTTTTTTTTTTTTTTTTTTTTTTTTGTCCAACACATATCTCAGGTAGGCTGGAGTCCCAGAAAAGGAATTAACTTCTGCAAAGTTCCATGGAAACTGGCTGAGGCCCAGTGTCAGGGCATCAATCTTTGTCAAACTCAATCTTAGACCCAAGCTTCCCCAACAAGCCAGGGGTACTTTATTAACCATAAATGCTGACGTCAGTCCTGATGCTGTTATGTCACAGAGTTGTATCCATCAGTCTTGGAAACAAAAGCCTCTGATGGTAGCCAGGGAGGGACTTGTGGTTAGCCCCACACATTAAAACCAAACTTCGAGGATAGAGTTGCAATCGAGGTTCTGCCATAACACATTCCTGTTGAATCCTGACAAGGAGGGGGCAATGTTTTCTTTACCATGCAACAACACAAAGCTTCAAGCCCGAAGGTTGAAATGGTCTCCCTAGACTCTGACATCTGTTCTGTTGGACACTGTGTCTTTCCCCAGTATGATAAGGCAACAAGGAATGTATCCCTGCTATTGGCTCTTTCTCTGCAATGTTTCCTGTTGAGCATACTCTAGTGGAGCCACTTGGATGCTTGACCTTGTCTTCATGACATTCATTTTTGATGCTGAGAAATGTGTTCTGGCTATAGAATTCTGAGCCCATAGTAATTTTCATTCTGTAATTAAAAGGTATTCCATTATTGTTCTTGAGATATGTGCTGAAACATACCATTGCTCTCTTTATATGAATTTCTCTTTACCCTCTGCCTGCATTAACGATTTTTTGTTATTTTGTTTTTTTAAGCAATTTTCCTGAGATACATTTAATTGAGGTTTTATTTGCATTTTTTTCTCTTCTTAGTTTGTAGATTTTGTTTTTAATCTCTATTTTTTTTTAACTTTTGGAAAATTCTCAACCCTTTATTCTTCAGATTACACTAACTTGCTTCTGTCCTAGTTGGTTTATTTCAAGTAATCTCTTAACTCTCGTGTTCAACCACTTGGGCTCCTAAAAAAAGTCTGGGTCATTAGAGTTACCTGGATTATGGTTGGGTTATGATGGCCTCTGTGGCCCTGACATCCTGTTCTCTCTGTCACGTTCCAGGTACAAAAAGTCTCCTTCCCTTCTCATTTCTCAGCTTCCTTTTCCTCTGTTTGAAAGGGATCCAAAAGCTAGCTTCTCCTTGAGTTTTTTTCTTTTTCAGGTGAGGTACCATTTTGTTAATGCTAATTTAATATGGCCATACTAATTTTTTCAGCATTTAAGTTGTTTTTATCAGGTAATTTGGTTCAAATTAATTAGTATCTCAGTATGAGTGGCAAATACACTTTTGGCCGTAAGAATCTATAGTTTATAATTACATTTCCCAATTCCAATATAATTCATTTAAATTTAATAAACAAGATGTTTTCTTTTTTTTACCATGAATACATTTTTCTTCTCAATCCAAACATGATAACTAGTCGATATGTATTATTGTGTGATTATAGTATTTCACTCATAGTGAACTATGTTGGATATTAATCTATCTTTGATCCCTGAATGTTGTACACAAGACTAGTGCGATATACAACATGATGCCCATAGCTAACACTGCTGTGTGATATATAGGAAAGTGGTTAAGAGAGTAAATCCTAAGAATTCTTATCAAAAGGAGAAATTTTTCCCTTTTTCTTTTCTTTTTCATCTTCCTCATTTTTTATTGCATATGTATGAGAAAATGGATCTTAGCTGAACCTACTGTGGTAGTCATTTCACAATATGTGGAAATCAAACCATCATGTTGTACATCTTAAACTTATATAGTGATGTATGTCAATTATTTTCCAATAAAACAGGAGAAAGACTAGTGTGTGTATTTTCCCTTTTTTATTTTGTATTTTCTAAATTATTTTTTTTTCTTAGATTTTGAAAATTTTACAAGAATAGGGCAAAGAGCATAACATTTCCCATTAATCTTTCCCTGAATACAATCTACTGATTAAGGTACTTTTTAGCTAAGGAAATATTCTATGATTTATTTAATTATTAACAATCTTCCATCTGTTCCCTTTTTTCCTCCTGGAATTCTGATTATTTGCATGTTAGGTCTTCTGGATATATTTGAAGGCAAGTCCCTTATCTTTTCCCTGATGGTTTCCTTCTGACAAATTTCTTCCAATTTTTCTTCCAAATCACTTAGTTCAGTCTCTTCCTTGAACTTATGCTTCATTTACTTACTAAATTATTTATTTAAAAAATCGTCTTTCATTTAGGTTCAGAGAATAATTTTGTGCTGATTTCAGATCACCTTAATTTTTTGTTAAATTTCTATACATCAATGTCTTTTGTGTTTAGTTTTGACGGATTGATGATTTTCCTTTCTTTGGTTACTGACCATTTAGTTGTTTTTTCTTTTTTTCAAAGATTCATAGGTCCATTTTTGAAGACACACACACACATACACACATACACACACAATCCTTGGGTCACACCATTCCCAGGATATGCCACCCTAGTTTCTTTAGGTTGGTCTTTATGAAAATAACTTCAAGATTTTCCTTAATTTGGAGGCAGGGCTAAGACCTGTTCAGGCACTCTATAAGTCAATCAGCAGATTCCAAATGTAAATGCAATTTTTCACTTAGCTATCTCAAAGACCCTAGCTGATGTGTGTCTGAAAACAAGCAAACAAACAAAAAATTCTGGAGATCAGAATTGGAAGTACAGGAGAAGGAAACTCTACAGCTTGCTGAAGAATCTCCTATTTCAGTTTTGTTTGTTTTTATGAGGCTCTGTGTGTGGGATGTGTGTGTGTGTGTGTGTGTGTGTGTGTAATATGCATATAATGGATGATGAAGACAGTAATTAAGACAGTGCAGTATTGGCAATAAACGAAAACACAAATAAATCAATGAAAGAGAATAGAGAGCTCAAATAGACCCCCAAATATATAATTAACTGATCTTTCACAAAGAAGTGAAGAGAATACAATGGAGCAAAAATAGCCTTTTCAACAAAAGGTGCTGGAACACCTGGACTTCCACAATGACAAAAAAGAGAGAAAGAAAGAATCTAAACAAGGACTTATGGCCTCCACAGAAATTCACTCATAATGGATCACAAAATAAGTGTAAAATGCAAAACTCTAAAGCTCCCACAAGATAAGAGAGGAGAAAATCTACATGGCCTTGGATTTGCTGATGACTTTTTATATACAATACCAAAAGCATGATCCATGAAAGAAAACAACTGATAAACTGGACATTATTTCTGCTTTGTGAAAGTCTTTGTCAAAAGAATTAAAATAAAACCCGTAGACTAGAATCAAATATTTGCAAAAATGTATCTGATAAAAGACTGTTATCCAAAATATCCAAAGAACACTTAAACCAGGAGAAAAAAAATGAATAATACAAATTAAAAAAAAAAATAGGCCAACAATCTTAACAGTTACTTCACCAGAAAAGATATACCAATGACAAGCAAGCATATGAAAAGATGCTCACATCATATGTCATCAGGGAAATGCAAATTAAAAGAACAATGACATACTACTGAACACTTACTAGAATGGCCAAAATCCAAAATACTGACAACACCAAATGCTGGAGATGATGTGGAGCAACAGAAACTCTCATTTATTGCTGGTAGGAATGAAAAAATAACAGACATTTTGGAAGACTGTTTGGTAGTTTCTCACAAAAGGAAATACTTTTACCTTATGATCTGGCAATCTCATTCCTTGGTTTGTATCCAAATAAGCTGAAAACATGTTCATACAAAAATCTACACATGGAGTTTATTATAATTATAAAATCTTGGAAGCAGCCAAGACGTTTTTCAGCAGGTGAGTAGATAAATAAACTGTAGGATTCCAGACAATGGAATAGTATTCAGTGATAAAAAGAAATGAGCTATCAAACATAAAGAGACACAGAGGAATCTTAAATGAATATTAGTAAGTGAAATAAGCCAATCTGCTACATACTATATGATTCCAACTGTATAATATTCTGGAAAGATAAACTACAGAGAAATAAAAAGATCAGTGGTTTGCCAGCAGTTAGGGAAGAAGATGGGATAAATAAGTGGAATACAGAGGATTTTTAGTGAGAACGCTCTGTATAATACTATAATGTATAATGATATATATCTACCCATATATATGTCTAAACCCATTAAATGTACAATTAAAAGTAGAACTATGGACTTTCAGTGTTAATGATGTGTCAGTGTAGGTTCATCAATTATAATAAATGCACCACTCTATGGGGGATGTTGAAAATGGGGAAGCTATATGTGTGATGTCAGGAGTATAGAGAAATGTCTACATCTTCTCAATTTTGCTGTGAATCAAAAACTGCCCTAAAGAATAAATTTTTTAAAAAAAACATAAATTAACATGATATAAAATTATTAGAATGAAAATGCTCATAGACCAATTACCAAAACTGGGAAATAATGCATAAAGTTTCAGAAATCCCCAAGGTAACTTTCCAAGTGGTCTGTCCAAGACCAGTGTCCTGACATATATGGCAATCATTCCTTTTTTTCCCTCCAGAATTTAACCACAGTGTTTCTTCATTTCACAGTTTGAATCTGTCCAGGTGAGAATTTCTTTCTGTTTCTCCCCTTTGGGATTCACTGGTACTTTTGAATCTCTGGATTAGTAGCTTTTATCCCACCAGGCAATTGCTCAGCCATTATCCCTTCAAATATTGCCTCTGCTACTTCTCCTCTTCTGCAGCACTGATCACATGACATTAGGTCTCCTCACGGAATTGTGTAGGTGTCGCACTCACTTTGACATTTTCTGTCTGTTTGGTTCTATCTCATGCAGTCTGAAAAATTCCTCCCCCCCTATTTTACAGTTAACTAATTCACTTTTTAGTTGTCTTAGAGAAAGCCATAAATTTTATTAACCGAATTCTTAATTTTATTAAGTTTAGTTGTCACTGTAAGAAGATTTTTAGTTTTCCCCAAATCAACAGATGCAAGCTTTTATATATTTCAGCTAAGATTTTAAGCTTTACTGTCTGACCTGAAACATAGTTGATTACAGTAGGTGTCAATTTCAATATCCACTCAAAATGAGTTTAGTCCCTGATATGCATGCTTATTTCTCTTTCCACATGAATAAAGCTGGCTAACCCATACCTCAGTCTCACAGATTTTTTGTTTTGTTTTTCTTCTTCTTAATCATTCAGTGTCCTCAGGGTAAATTGGGTTTGAATTCTGGATTTCCAGTTTTGGGGTCCTTGCCTTCTCTTGGATTTTTTCCTGGCAATTGTTTTCTACTTTATTAGTTCTAAAGACATTTTATTTTACTCAGTAGTAGGATTGATACTCATCGCCACACCATCATTACTGGAAGTAAAATGTCTACTTGCCCTATGTGCTTCTTTTTTCCCTAACTCTATTTTATTAGGTTATATTTCTAGAATTCTTTATAGTAGATTAATTGTAAAGCCTGAACCTTGATGCATGGATATTTTGATCACAGATAGACTATAAAACATATATTAAATATATGCCAGTGCAAAGAATCTTGATTCTATTAAACTGTTAAAACATTAATGGTAGTCTGAAATTTTTAATTTTAAGATAATTATAACACTATTGAATTTGAAATTGATTTGAAGAGAGAAGAAATGTTATAAAATGTATTAGGACATCAGAGTGTTGAAAATGTCCATCACCTGACCAAAATTTCGACTGGGTTATTTTTTTTTTAATGTTACCAAGATTATGTAATTAGATGACCTAATAAGAGTACTGCATAACTGAATTTCATCTCCTTTATGCTTCCAAATATCGATTGACACAACTGATTATAAGAATAGCAGTTATAAATGGAATAAAACCTAATTTCAAAAAGCTAATATTAAAATATTTCTATATTCCAAATTTGGATTTATCAATGGGTTTTATTAATCTTCAGGTAAAAATGTAAGTCACAAAAAGTGCTGTAATTTTAATTATGACACATGTAATAGATTTTTCCAGTGATTGTTGAAATATTTGTGGATGACAACATACCCACCAGAGTTTATCTTGTTTTTTAAAGCCATTCTAAATAGAATATATATGTCAAATTCATATAAAATCTCAAATTTAAAGATAATTACAGCAAAAACTAAAATTTGTAAAAAAAAGAAAAAGTCAAAGAAACCTATGATTCTCTGGAAAACTGTCAAGCAGGAATCAACCACATTATAATGTATATTCAATAATATTTTCACAGCACTGATAAGCATTTGAAATCTAGACAGATTATTCACCTTATAAATTCTATAGATTACACCTAAATTATTTGTTAACAAATGCAAGTTTGTTCTTCAGGAAGCCTAGAATCTGTGAATTCCAGATAAATTTGAATACAATTAGTTTTGTAAGTTTTTCTTTTTTTACTTTCCATAGGTGAATAGCAATTGTACTTTATTTCAAAGCTAGAAATTTTACTTAGGAAACTAATGATTACCTGTTTCTGGTAAAGATTAAGATACAACAATACCTTTCAGGTTCTGTAAGTAGTGGAATCAGAAAAGTTGAAGAAATTTTGAGAAATAATTTGGGTTTCCAATAATCATAATTTTATAATATTTACAGTTTACAGTACTGCCCACCTTGGTCAAGTTATCTATCTTTATCTTAGTTGAAACTTAAGACTAATGGCAAGAAACCCTGCACATCAACATTATTCCTGGGTACGGGAAAATAGGTGGCATATTGCTGATCACTCTGCTTCAGAAAAGCAGCAGGTTGGAAAGACATTGATGCCAATTAATACTCCCAACATTAAATAATTTCTGTCATTTTTTTCTTTGATCTCAGGCCTAAATCCAAATCTGACTGAAAATTTACATGGCAAACTAGATCCAATGTGGGGATTCTCCAGAATTCGGCTTCAGGTCCGGTGAATTCTTAATTGGTTGACCATAGGTATTTTTAATTTTACTGACATGAGGGGCTGGGGTAAATCTAGTTGGGTGCTGCAAAAATGGAAGCTAAGTAATAATGGCAAACACATAGAGTATGCCCAATGTGTTAGGAACTGTTATAAGTCTACACATATTAACACGTTAAAATCATTAGTCTATATACTCTGATAATATAAAAGTGTTGGTAACCTATCTGACATCATCTAGAGAAGAAATTGTTTACTTATTCGTCAATACAAGAACTTTTCCATGCCTGTAAAATCATTAGCTTTACTAAGCATTAATTATGTGCAAAAAATTGCATAACAAATTTAAATATACAAAATAATCTCTCTGGAGGAACTTTGATTCCAGTTGTGAAGATTAAAAACAAAACAAAACAAAACACATTTACTAGAATGCAGCATAATTCAGTGAATACAAGTTTCTAGGTGATTGTTTGAGGTAATATTCCGGATAGTCCAAGGCTCAAACATGCATACATCCTTCTGCTTGGAGAATCGTCAAGCCATTCAGTGACACTATTACTCTGGAAACACGTGTATAATTCAAGATAATCCAATTCATCTTAAAGCATTGAATATCTAATATATAACAAGAGATAATTGCACTGAGTGAATAACTCATACGTCATGTGCTTTATGATCTGGCTTTACAGATAAATTAATATGGAAAAATAATAGAGAACAATATAATTAAAACCTGGGAATTTAGAGCAAGAAGGGATTGTTGGGGTTCAGAGCAGAACAGTGAGAGTGACTGTAGGGAGAATGAACATAACTCATATAAAAAGAGAAAATGTGAAAAAAACCACCTGGGATTGCAGAGCAGCCTGATAAATGTCAAAGACAACACATGATCTGACGTGTGGCAGTCCGTGAGGATATGAGAGACAGCTGCATATTTTTAGCTAGCTATGCATCACATGCGAAGAGAAAGAAAATAAGCTTTTTAACATATGAAGTATTTTTTAAAACACAACACATAATTCTTATTTTTTCTGCTCTGATTTTTTCTATGCTTCAGTTGGTATCTGGTTGATTTATTATGTATTTTATTAAATAATTACAGTAAATTCTCCATGTTAGATTTATAGCTATCATAATCTTAAAATAGAAAAATTAACGTTTTATTATTATTATTATTTTTTAAAGATTTTATTTATTTATCTGAGAGAGAGAATGGGAGAGAGCATGAGAGGGGGGAGGGTCAGAGGGAGAAGCAGACTCTCTGCCGAACCGGGAGCCCGATGCAGGACTCGAACCCGGGACCTGAGCTGAAGGCAGTTGCTTAACCAATTGAGCCACCCAGGCACCCAAAAATTAACTTTTTTGTTACCTCAGCGGTGTTACCTAGTCTACTAAAGTTGAGGATGGAGGAAGTTTTCAATCACTTTATCCCATTTAATTTTCATTGGAGATTATCAAAACATGTTGGAAGTTCACAAGTTTATTCCTCTAAATAAGTGGCCTTTCCTTTATAAATGCTAAATGATAGGGACACCTGGGTGGCTCAGTTGGTTAAACGTCTGCCTTCGGCTCAGGTCATAATCTCAGGGTCCAGGGATTTAGTCCCACATTGGACTCTGCTCAGCAGGGAGCCTGCTTCTTTCTCTGCCCCTCCCCCTGCTTGTGCTCTCTCTCTCTCTCTCTCTCTCTCTCTCTCTCTGACAAATAAGTAAATAAAATCTTAAAAACAAATGCTAAATGATAACCAAAATCTCTCAGTTTTTTTAGGTTGTGGGATTATAGCAGATTTTATACTTAAAAACCTCCCCAAAACTTTCTCTCCTCCCCTTTTACTAAAATGTAAGAAATGCAATATAAAAAACATACTTTTTTATTACAACTGAGCTCATAAAAATAAGAGAAATTCCAAAGATCCAAAAATAAAGAGGGAACTAAACTTAAGGTGTTAAAACCTTTGTCATGTATGAACATAAAGTGTAATCTTGGTGAGGGAGAAGCTGTGGGGTCAAGGCACATCTAGAGAAAGGGTGTGAGATTTGAGGGGAGCACTAACTGATTTGGAAATGAAACCCATTAAAGACAAATGCTTGAAGAATTATATCATTAAAATAACAAACTAAAGGGACACCTGGGTGGCTCAGTCAGTGAAGTGTCAGCCTTTGGCTCAGGTCATGATCCCAGGGTCCTAGGCTCAAACCCTGCAGTGGGCTCCTTGCTCAGCAGGGAGCCTGCCTCTTCCTCTGCCTGCCATTGCCCCTGCTTGTGCTCTCTCTCTCTGACAAATAAATAAAATCTTTAAAAAAAAAAAGCAAATTAAAAAAATGGATAAACAATATGTGAATGGTAAGAATTAATTTAAGTCTCCCCCCAAATTAAGATGTTGAGGCCTTAATTTCTTGTTTGAGCCACAGTTTGTGGTACTTTGCCATGGTCACCCTAGCAAACTAATACACCTCCTAAAAGGGAAAACTTGTGGTCTTGGAATCCCTTACCTTAAATAGTAACATAAAATATGGGTACAGTATTGTGATGCTCCTTCAGCGAGATAGCGGATTATACCGTCTCACTAGACTTTATACTGTTCCACAGATAAAGTCCTGATGAACGTGAACTCACAATTTAAGATTACAGACCCCAGAAGGAAACAATTCACAATAAGCAAGAGACAGAAGATACTGCAAGCAGAAAAAGTAAATCATCAAGAAATTGTTGGTCTTTATATAAAAGTAAGTTTAATGAAATGAAACAGAATCTGGAAATAAAAAGAATAAAAAGAAAAATATTAATTATGTATAAAGCTGCAGAACACATACATTTGAGGAAAAAAGTTAACTCAAAGCATATATATTGGAATTTGCCCTGATGCAAGGAAGAAGGATTAAAAGATGACAGTATGGCTCCCTTTGCCACATGTACTACATGAATGAAGATCATTTTCAGCAATCAGATTGTCGACATTCCAGAAAATGTCAACATCACTCTGAAGGGACACACTGTTATTGTGAAGGGCCCTGGAGGAGTGACATCAATCACATCAGCGTAGAATTCAGTCTCCTTGGAAAGAAAAAGAGGCTCCAAGTTGACAAATGGTGGGAAATAGAAAAGAGGTGACTACTGTCTGCAGGATCTGCAGTCAAGTACAGAACACGGTCAGGGGGATTACACCGGGCTTCCAACGTTACAAGATGGGTCTGTATATGCTCGCTTCCCCAACAATGCTGTTATTCATGAGAATGGTTCTCTTGTCGAAATCTAAAATTTCTTGGGTAAAAAATATATCCGTAGGGTTCAGATGAGGCCAGGTGTCGCTTGTCAGTATCTGAAGCCCAGAACGTTGAGTTAATTTTTGAAGGAAATCATATTGAACTTGTATCAAACTCAGCTACTTTGATTCAGCAAGTCACAACAGTTAAAAACAAGGATATCAGAAAACTTGGGGATAGTATCTATTCCTCAGGCCAATGAATAAGATCTAAGTTGTCCAACTACAGAAAGACACAAGATGCTCAGAATCTTTTTCAGACTTATTTGTGATATTTTAAAGATGCAGTAAAAGCTGTATTGATCTGGGGGAAAAAATGACAGTATGAAAGACAACTTAAAAGACAGTATAAAAAGATGAAAAATGCCAACATATTTCCACTGCAATCCCAGAGAGGAGAAGAGAGTGAATGAGAAAAGTAATATTTAAAAAATAAAGTGTCTGGGCGCCTGGGTGGCTCAGTTGGTTAAGCGACTGCCTTCGGCTCAGGTCATGATCCTGGAGTCCCGGGATCGAGTCCCGCATCGGGCTCCCTGCTCAGCAGGGAGTCTGCTTCTCCCTCTGACCCTCCCCTCTCTCGTATGCTCTCTCTCTCTCTCTCTCTCTCTCTCATTCTCGCTCTCTCAAATAAATAAATAAAATCTTTAAAAAATAAAAAATAAAAAATAAAAAAGTGTCTGAGAAATTTTCCAAAATTCATATTAAGTTTTAGTTTGAGTAAGTCCACAATCTTAAGTATGAGAAATTTAAAAATATATATACAGAATAGGGAAATTTCAGAACACCAAAGACAAGGAGTACATCATATAAACAACCTTAAAAATACAAATTATATACAATAAATAACAATTAAACATTTTAACATGAACAAAAAAGAAACCCAGATTAATCTGTTACAACATCTAACAGTTAAAAATAAAGACATTTTCAGGTAGAAACCACTGCTAAAATACCAGTGTGGAAAGAATCACTGAATTATATATTCAAAATGAGAGCCATCAAAAGCAACACAGATATGAATTGCACAGAGAATGGTAGCAAAGACATTGTGAAACATTTGAATAAATCTAAAATGCATTGATTGTGTAATGCTAGAAAATTAATTATAATGTCTAATTTGAAGGGATATTAAATAAGGTGGAACTAAATACCAGGCAAAAATAGCATGCAAGATGCCTTGCAAGGTGGAAGGGAATTAATTTGATTTAAAACATTTTCGGATATTTTTGCTGTTTTACTGTTGTTGTTTAGGACGATATTGATTAATACTCAAATGTGTTAAGTCAACTATTAATTTTTATCTTTTTATTAACATTTAATAAAGTGATATATATCCTTTTAATAAATGTATTTTCCCAAATTGATCACACTTGTGTAACCAGCCCCCAGATCAAGAAATAGAATATCACTGGAACCACAAAGGCCTCCTTTATGCTTTGGTATAGTCATTCTTTTCCCATGGAAAACCACTATTTAGATTTCTTTTTTTAAGATTTCTGATAGCTTAAATTAGATTGCCCTATTTTGTCCTATATTTGAACAGAATTATACTGTATGACTTTCTGACTTACGTTGTTCAAAATTATGTTTTCTGATATTCATTCCTATTGTGCACAGCATTGTAGATTATTTGCATCACTGTTGTACCTTATTTTTGTGTCAGTGCATTATGATTTATCTGTACCTTTTTTTGTGGGGGGGACCCGTGGGAAGGGCAGAGAGAATGTTAAGCAGGGACTATGCCCAGCACAGAGCCAGATGCAGGAATCTATCTCACAACCTTGACATCATGACGCTGAGCCAAAATCAAGAGTTAGTTGTCTAAGTGACTGAGCCACCCAGGCTCCCCTATCTGTTCCTCTCTTGATGGATATTTGTGTCTAGTTTGGGAAGAAGTGGGCCATTTGCACAATGCTATGATGAATATGTTTTTTCATAAGCATATGGATACACTTCCTTTGGATTTATAGCTAAGAGTGACATTGCTTGGTAACAGGGTAAGTGTATTTTTAACTTTCGTTGATGCTGACAAGCAGTTTTTAAAAATGCCAGTTTACACTCCCACCAGCAGTTTATGAGAATGTGGTTGCTCAGCAACATCATCCCTGATACTTCATATTTTCTAATGTTTTGATTTTAGTAAATCTGATAAATGTGTACCGAGATTACATTGTGGTTAGTTTGCATTTCTCTGATGACCAATGAAACTGAGGACCTTTTAAAATAGTTATTAGACATTTGGATGTTCTTTGTGAAATGCTTGTTCAAGTTGGTGACTATTTCTTTGGGCTGTCTTTTTTTTTTTTTTTTTTTTTTTTACAGAGTTCTTTATTATATCTTGGACCCACCGTATTGGTGGATATGTGTATTGCAACTATTTTCTTCTTTGTTGATAATATTGTTTCTTTCTTCATGGTGTCTAAATTTGTTATTTTTTAATGTCTAACAAACGACACCAAAACTTGCAGTTTAAAAAAGAATCATCAATTTAGCCTATTATCAATCTTTGGCTGGACTCCACTGGATCGTCAATCTGGGCTGAGGCAGGCTCATTGAGGCAAGCCCTCAATCTGGGCTTGGTTGGCATCACGCATGTGTCATTGGCAAGCTTGGGGCTCACTCACTATGTTTGTCACCTCGGTTCTTCAAGGGTCCTCTCATTATCCAGCAGACTAACTTCAGCCCATGAATATGACAGCCACAGGGTTTCCAGTGCAGTAAAGAAGGACAAGCCCTGATGTGCAAGAATCGCTGCTCATTTCCTCTTGCTTCATGTATTCTAGCATCTGATTTGGCCAAACAGAGTCATGCGGTCAACCTGGCTTCAAGGGGAGGGAAAACAGATTCTACATATGAGAGAATCTGCAATGTCACATTGAAAGGGTAAGGATGCAGGGAGAGAAAGAATATATCCCATTTTTACAAGCTGCCAGTCATTGTCTGTCTCTGATCACAATTATTGGATGCTAGTCTCAGGCAAAATCCATTCACCCTTATCTATGATCCACCTCTGAAAGGTGGAGAGAAATCAAACTGACTAAGGATATTGGAACTACAAAATGATGGTGGATGGTTTGCCTGGATTTTCTTTTAGCCTCATATAATCTGAACATGGAGCTACAGAAGGTAGCAACCCTGAGATGTCAGAAGGTTCAGACTCAAAAAGTCCCCAAAATGCCTTCTTTCTCTAGCTGAAGAAGCAAGAAGGAGGCAGCTTGGCAAGACAGTAAACTTTTTAGAAAATAACCACTATAGTTAAGCAATCCTCCAAAGACAGAACTGTGGCCCCATCCCACTCCCTCAAGCAGAGGCCAAAGGATCACCAAACTCCTACCCTGTCTGGGCAGTAACAGGCTATGGGGAAAACCCACGCCAAGGTGTTGTCGGAAAAGGATAAATAGGGAACCAGAACTTATGTAGCTAACGGCCAGCTCTGTGTTGTTATTATGTGACTTAATTTTACAATATTCACCTTTTAGTAAGGAAATAGTGTTCATTAACATTTAGTGTGAATATCATTATGCTAGAACTTTCCTGTCACCTTCTCATAAGTTTTATTAGGAATATGTTTTTGGGATGCCTGAGTGGCTCAGTCGTTAAGCGTCTGCCTTCGGCTCAGGTCATGATCCCAGGGTCCTGGGATCAAGCCCCTCATCAGGCTCCCTGCTCAGCAGGAAGCCTGCTTCTCCCTCTCGCACTCCCCCTGCTTGTGTTCCCTCTATCGCTGTGTCTCTCTCTGTCAAATAAATAAATAAAATCTTTAAAAAAAATGGAATATATTTTCATGTTTTTTTAAATTTTTAATGCATTTTTCTTCCATTTTGTGGAATTGTTTTATTAATGTTCTTATTTATTTTTATTTGAAGATCATATTTAACAAATTATTTTCTATTGACTTGTTGTAAGGATTTACCAAGAATAAACTTGTTTTCTCTCAATTTCAGGGGTCACATGGAATTTTATTTATACATACTCACATGCCTGCAAAAACACAACCACAAACAGATGTAGAGAGTATGTATGTGTTTGTATATGTTTGTGTGTATATGGCATATATAAGAGTAGGAAATGACAGTGAAATATTATAAGATTGGGAAGTAGCAATTGGTATTGGTTATATTTGTTGATTATAAATATGGTTGATTGGGCTTGCCATAAAATGTTTCTTTAATGGAGGGGGGGCATCATTTTATAGTGTCT
Organism: Callorhinus ursinus; assembly: GCF_003265705.2. NCBI lineage: Eukaryota > Metazoa > Chordata > Mammalia > Carnivora > Otariidae > Callorhinus > Callorhinus ursinus. The sequence goes on along the minus strand of NW_027397073.1, from coordinate 8,835,716 downwards.
TTGAACACCAATAACAATATGTCCTGATAAATATGTATAAGACATGCATGATTGATATCAATGGTTCACAGATACAGAAGATTATCTATATGTAGATTTGGTAGATAATATGAAATCTTAATACATCTTACCTTCCAAAACAAATTCTTGATAAACATCCTGAATTTATAAATGCGTTCTGCCTTATTTTATTTTTAAAGAGTATATATAACCAATCCAATCCTCCTTTAATTGCAGTTATACTTAAACTTCTTAAATGTAAATAGCAGGAATTTTAACTTTTATAAATAAAATATGCTAGTATTTTAAATAAAATTAAGAAAATATTATTTTACAAAGTATAAATATGCATGCAATTAAATAACTGCATTAATAATATACACAGAAAATAGTGCTCCAAATGAATTATAGAAAGCATATGCGTTATAGCACAATAAAATTATGAATGTTTAAGCACACTTAAGAATATCCACAAAAATTGCAACTTTGAAAAAAGCAGCACAGTAAGATTTTCTAAAGAATATAAGCAATAACAATTTGTTGGTTTCTCCTTGCTATTTCTAAATGTCTTAAAAGGTTAATTTTTCAGGGTCTTCATAAGATTTCATGGAATTTGGCATTTCATAGATTTGATGGTAGTTTTTCCTCATTGAGCATGGGTCTATGAAATCTAAATTGTCCCAAGGTATTTTGTCTTTGGATGAAGTTATTTCAAGTACTTTTTTCATTCTTGACATCTCCCTGCCTGACAGAAAAATCCACCCTAAGGAGTCATAGAAATAAACTTTGTCTCAAGAAAAATAATTACAAGCCCTGGTTTAAATATTAAACACCAGACTTGAGTTTTAAAAAGTAATAATTGGGACACCTGGGTGCCTCAGTCGTTAAGCGTCTGCCTTCGGCTCAGGTCATGATCTCAGGGTCCTGGGATCAAGCCCCGCATCGGGGTCCCTGCTCCGCGGGAAGCCTGCTTCTCCTCCCACTCCCCCTGCTTGTGTTCCCTCTCTCCCTGTGTCTCTTTCTGTCAAATAAATAAATAAAATCTTAAAAAAAATAAAAAAAATAATTCTGTAATTGATCTTTAAAGTAAAATTCACAGTATTCTAACCACAACACAGAAAAACATAGTTATTTTCTCACGAATTTAAATAAATTTTAATGCATTGACATTTTTATTTAATAAAAGAAGATAATTTAGTTAATAAAAGCAGACTTCTCATTTACTAAAAAGATATAATAAAAGGAGATAGAGGTCTTGAGAGACAGTAAGAAAGTTCCTGATGATTTAGTTTCAGGGTTTTTTGTTAGATCTCTAAGGGAAAATGTGAAGTAAATTCACAGAAAATAGCTCTGCACTCTACATTTGCTCCTAATATGCATCTCATAAAATAAAAAACCTCTTTCAAATTTATTCCAAGTCCTTTGGGAGTTGAAGAAATTATATATCAATTCTAGAGTGAAAATGTTAATAATAGGCAATGCAAAACTTTAATGATTATATAATACATTTGGATAATTTAATTAAACCAATTAAACAAAGGAAAAAAGGTTTAAAAATCACTTTGGTTATAGCTTCATACCGTGCTCCCTCTCAGAGAATGCCCAAATATGAGTTTCATCAAAGTGACATTTAGATTCATATAAGAGTTTCTTGCATTAGGAGTTAAGTCACTCTCTTGAAAATGATAGAAATGATGTGTGTGTGCAACATTTTTCTATTGTCTTCTTGAGCATCTCCATCCTTCATGCTGAGGAGGGCTGCATGAAAGCAATTTCCCCCTCTTTAGCAGGCCATTTGCCCCAATTTCGTGGCTTAGAGCAAGCGTCCAGTTATTATATTACTTGAATGTGGTTTATTTCCTGTCATATTGTCTTTACTTCCCCTTGAAATCAGAACTGCAGAAACTGCAGGATGAGCCCTGGGGAGAAAGGGACAGTGTATATGGCAAAGAGCAACTTATTAAAAAAAAAAAAATAGGTGTCCTTTTGTCCTTCAGAAAGGTATGCTTTAAAATACTATGGGAAATGCTAAGAAATATATTCTAACTTCTTTTTTGAACAGAGGACATAGGAAAGTGATCAGCATCTTTCCTTCCTTTGTTACTGACTTTTCAAGCACAAGTATAGAGTGTGCTTCTGGGTCATTGTCCCCACTCTCCAATACACCAGTGCCCCCACCCCCCGGCCCCATGGATGACTGGACATGTCCCCAGCACAGAACTGGCCAGGGCAGGTGTGGGCTTCACCACTGCCCACCACTTTATTTTCCTACAGAAAGAACCCCTCTGATTCAACGATTAATTATAAGGCCTCTTTCACACAGCTTTCAGTATACTTAACAACAAAACCCACCTATTGGAGGCGGGTAGGGAGATCATATTCATGGCACAGAGATTAAGAAATGAATATTCCACTAAATCTGCAGCTCAAGGTGACGCTCAACACTCTATTGTAACATGTAAGAGTTGGAAACACATTTATCATATTCACTGACATGACATCCAAAAAAATAAACATAGGTGTCCGTTAAAAAAATTCTCCACATTACACACCGTAGTATTTCTTCCGATCCTTCTGCTTTCCTTCTACAACTTCTATTAAATGAACTATCAATGCATTCTATAATCACTGTGTTCCTTCTACGCTTGCTTGCTCATCTCCTATTCCTACTTCTGTTTCACCCACCTCTATCACCCCAAACACTTCAGGCCACAAAGACACTAAAGGCATTCTCTGAATTTTCTTTCCAGTTTTGTTTTCTTTTTGCAGGCTGTAGTAAACCACAATGTGCCCATCCTCACTTGAAAAGCTTGCTTTCTGCTGCCAGTTTCTTCCACAATTCTTCAGTTCCAGACTCCTTCCTAGAAGATTCTTCTGTGATTTTTTTTTGATGGGTGGAATTACTCTTCCAGTTCCTAATTATAAAATTACTTTAAAACTTTATACATAGTTATATATTTTTCCTCAACTGTTATCTCCTCTCCCAGAGGTCATCCAAGCTATGATTTTTACATTTTTCAGTTCTTTGAAATGAATATCCAAAATATTCTCTAATGATGAATTCTGTTATGATTCTTAGCCATGTCTAAATGGCGTCTCCGTCAAGAATAATGTTTGATTTTTGGTATGTTTTCATTGAAGTGGTGGTTTGATAAGGAATGTGGTAGAAAACAAAATTTAGAATCCCCTATGGGATTTTTTTTTAAAGATTTTATTTATTTATTTGAGAGAGAGAATGAGAGATAGAAAGCACGAGAGGGAAGAGGGTCAGAGGGAGAAGCAGACTCCCTGCTGAGCAGGAAGCCTGATGTGGGACTCGATCCCGGGACTCCAGGATCATGACCTGAGCCGAAGGCAGTCGCTTAACCAACTGAGCCATCCAGGCGTCCCTCCCTTATGGGATTTTTAAAATCAAATTTGAAACTAGTAAAAGTGAGTGGTCAGCATGTCTGTGAGACTCAGCACGAGCCCATCACCTCAGGTTATCTCAAATACTCAAAGAAATACAAATAGCTTTCCCAGAAGAACAGAGAGATTTAAGGGATCCCTGTAACAAATCCCATTAAATGCATTCAAACACCTGCTAAAAGTACTATTTCTTTATTGAGAACAGTCCTCAAGATGCAACTATTGTGTTACAGTTCTCCTTTTCTCTAAAACCCCGCTTCCTATACACTTTCAGAATATGATCCATGTTGCTAATCAAAAGTATGACCCTTCTAAATTTTTCACCCATTACCATGAATGTCTCTTGTCATTACCTACCTAACCAACCATTCATTTTTACTAAATGAGGACTTCCTACTACCACCAGCCATTTGACTTCACTATCATTAAACTCAAGAATTTCCCCTCACATGTCAGAGCCTTGGAAGTGATGCCTACAAATAAAATCGTTTTGTTTGTTTACTTCTGCCCTTTGCTTTTCAAGTCTGACTATAATTAGATATCTTGTAGTATAGACCCTACACAGTGGCTGTCTCCTTTACCTTTTTTGTGTTTTAAGAATTTTTCATTCTTATTTTTGTAATTACATGACTTAAAATCCCCCAACAACAGAGCTCCAGAAAGCTGTGGACTGATTCACTTGAAAAAGTGAAATCATTTTCCATCTCCTTAGGTGAATATAAATCAAATGGTGCTCTGGTTTTAAAGCTCTCTTGACTTTTTTCTTTCTTCCTTTTACACTGCTTGCCTTTCTTTCCCTTGTTAGAGGTCACCTTCTGAAGTCAGATGTTTTATATTTTGGAAATGCATTCCTTATGACTCAGAGACTGACAGTTTTACCCTTTTAATCTTTCTATCTGAATTCTTCCTTATCATCTTCTTTTCTAAGTAGCATTGCGATTCTTTATGGCAGTTTTCAAAGCTGTATAGATACCAAAATCGTCCAGGAGTCTTAAGATAATATAGATTCCTGGATAATACCGTAGGAGTGGCTCACTAACTTTTTCTGAGAGTAAACAATGATGCATCATTGAAAACTATGAAAACATTAGGGAAAGTTTAATGCAGTATATATTATTTGCCTTGCGCATTGTCATGGCTTTAGCAAAATCATGTCCCCATGTGCTCCAAGTTCAGTAGTTCTTAATATAAATTATGAAATCAATTAGGGAATGCAAACTGAGTGATCAGATGAATGGGAATACAGAGGAATGGGTGATACCCAAAACACACATCCAGAAGACAGGAAAGTACAGTCCAAAGGCAGTTTTGTGATAGCTGTAAATGGCAACAATTTATTGCCTCGTGGAATTATTAATAAAGCTCCTGCATAGTTATCATGTCCACATCCTCATTTTTAATGGGCAAAGTTTGCAATGGATACATACTGTGATAATGTACAGTTTGAGCTGTGAATAGTCTTTTAGGAGGTTGTATGACTGCACAGCTAACGACTTCGATATCTTGATTGCAGTGTAACCTACATGCATATATTCACTTTTTATCTGGAATTTAAAAGAACACTGAGTTTAAGCAATTGCATCCCTCATAAAGAAATTTAAAATGCTTTTATGGTAAATTCACTAAGGCAGATTGGCTTGCTGCTCAGCGACAAAGATTTAATACTTAATGAAATAACAGATGGCAGGCAATCATTTCAAAGGGGAAGGTCATGTCTAATAGCATAAAGATAATTAATTGCATGGATGTGAGCCTTTGATACCATCATGGCAAACACCAAACACCCTAGAATTTTTTTTTAAAGATTTTATTTATTTATTTGAGAGAGAGAATGAGATAGAGAGAGAGCATGAGAGGGGAGAGGGTCAGAGGGAGAAGCAGACTCCCCGCTGAGCAGGGAGCCCGATGTGGGACTTGATCCCGGGACTCCAGGATCATGACCTGAGCCGAAGGCAGTCGCTTAACCAACTGAGCCACCCAGGCGCCCCCAAACACCCTAGAATTTTTATAAAATATATTTTCTATTCAAGTACCATGTTGTCTTATAAAGCTGATAAAGACTGACCAAGAGAACAGAACTAAGACACCTTTAAAACCATGGTTCAGAGATACAGTAAAATGTAGAGCAGGGATATATGTAATATTAGCCAGGCAAGACTTTCTTATATGAATATGGGTAGACCTTTGAGTGATGGTGTAACTATGCTCAAACCACATCTTATTTTTATCAAAAATGGCATGAGGACAGTGGTGTGCTGCCGATTATGTACATCTCTTTCCAAATCTCCATCATATTAGTAGTTTGAAATTACTGATTGTGCAGGTTATACCATGGAAACAGAAAACTGCTACACATTAGGGACTTAGGAGGGGGGTTGATTATTAAACATCTACCATGACATTTGAGGAAAGTGAGGTGCACAGGGTCAGAATATCCTGATCCCAATATGACAGCTGATAGTCCTTGTTACATGAGGGAGAGGACTGTGTACAAAGGATGACATTTTTGCTCACTGTCTCCCAAGAATCCATACTATATGCTCACTAAATTGCTCCTGTGAAGAGCTGAAAATAAATGTAAGGATTGTGAAACGTGCCAGTCATTTCTTGCTGCCTTCAAAATGGTACCACAAGGGAGCTAGATTCCAGTCCCCGCCAGCACACTTGAACATGTAAAAGATATGGGGCGCCTGGGTGGCTCAGTTGGTTAAGCCTCTGCCTTTGGCTCAGGTCATGATCTGGGAATCCTGGGATCAAGTCCCGCATTGGGCTCCCTCCTCAGTGGGGAGTCTGCTTCTCCCTCCGCCTCTCCCCTTCTACCTTGCTCATGCTCTCTCTCTCTCTCAAATAAATAAATAAAATCTTAAAAAATATATAAAAGATAAATACAGCGAGTATATAACTTTGCTAGAGGAAGTCCTTTCTGTATCCAAGTAACTGGAAAAAGAGTGGATCAGGTAATCATGTATCCTGCTGACCTGCAAAAGCTAACTCGTCTCCTGAAGGCAGAACACTGATTAGCAAAATGTAGGATCCCAGATATTAGAATCTTCAAGAAAAATCTGAGAATCCTAATCTAACCTCCAAAATATCTCTGGTTGCACGCTTCCTCCTAGGAGGGCCTAAATAGACATTTATTGTACTAAAAGAGCTGTATCATATTGATATTGAAGAGTGAAGAGGAATGACGCTTTAAGCACTCTGGCTGATTTTTATCAATCACTTCCTTGAGGTCAAGGAATGAAAAGATGGTGCAACTCTGATTTGAGAGCAAAGCTGGATATAATTTCTTGCACTACTAAATATCAAAAAAATTCCTCAAAATGAAACTGGCATCCAGCCAACTCAGTTTGAATAAACGTGAAACACGTATCACCAAGGAAGCTCAAAACCAGGGACATACAAAACAAGATGTTTTACCAATTAAGGCCTTATTTGAGCCCAAGTGTTTGGCCTAATGCAAAGTAAAATTCAGAGAAGGTGAAAGACTAAATCTAAATATTGCCATTCAAGTATCTCTTGAAGGCAATTAATTAGAAATGTTTTATTGAAATAAGGTCTTCAAGGTTATTCAGCTCATGAAATACTTAGGACTTATTCTTTGTGTTAGTATTTTCAGATGTTAGTATCCAAGTGTTCCTTTCAATATCCCTGCTTTTCATCTATATCCACTGTGAACTCCAACGTGGGTCTCCTGTCTTTTTCATCAAGTAACTTGATGCTAAGGGATTTCTTATAAAGACTTAGGCAAAAAAAAAAAAAAAGAAAGAAAGAAAGAAAGAAAGAAAAAAAAAAGTATACCGTGACAATTAAAATAGTTTTTAATCTTAAAGAAGAATCTTTCATTTCAGCAATAGTGACTAAAACTAAGAAAAGTCTGCCTACCTTGCATTGTTCAACTAGTTTCCATTTTGTCAATTCATCCTATTCTGTGTTTAGTCATAGGGCGGTTTGCCCAACTTTGATGATTACATTTTAATTATTCCTTTACAAGTAATTAAGAAAGTAAGTAAATAACAAATGTTCTTTAAAAAAAATCAGTGAATGAACTAAAAATAGTGAGACTAATGGCAAAGAGCATTCAGAGAACAGTCTCTTTACAGTATGAATGGGTCTGTGCGTTCCAGTGTTAATAATTCCGAGGGTCAATTTGGATCTTCCCAAGGCCTGCTGCTTTTAGAAGTCAATGATTCCTTTTCTAAATCTAATTCTGGGTGATAAGTTGATGGATGTTCTGTGTACTCTTTCAGCATCCTGTTGGCTCTCTTTTTTCAAGATACCCGTTTTAATGAGAGATCAATATTTCCAGGGTACATTTGCTTTCACTTCTTATACTCAGGAGTCTAGGTGGCTACACAGTCACTAATATCATCAGGAGCATAATCTCCATCATCACTCAACCAACAAGAATCTCCCGAGAGCCTGCTTCAAGCTCACCACTGTGAAAATTGCTTTAGAAGACAAACTAATAAAAACTGAAAAATGGTATTTTATTCTTCAGAAGAGAGTAATCAACATGGCAAAGAACATTACAACATTATGCAATTGGAGTGTTGGAGTTAGAGAATTTTTGAATTTCTGATGTGCTTGCAACAAGCTGGTTAGTCAAACTCCTCCAATTAATAAAATCAAACTTGTTCCTCAGCATTAAGGAATTGGATTATATAGTGCATTAATATGTAGAACAGTGCCTGGTACAATTTATGTACATACTATGGTCAGACGCCAATCATTATTGATATAAATAGATAATGTAAAGATCATCAAATGAGGAAGTAAAACTAGTTTCTGTATCTGAACCTACCACTTAGAAGTTTACTTACCGTAATCATGGGGCCAGTCATTTAGCTTCTTTGATTCCCAATATACTTATCTCTAAAGTCAAAAAGTTGAGTAATTCATTGACCATTAATGTTTCTTCCAGTTCTATGAGTCTCTGATTCTATGCATATTCCATGTCTGCTAAATAGTAGCTTACAGGCACTAAAGACCTTTTAGATGGCTGTGTGTGTGTTTGTGTGTGTGTGTGTGTGCATGTGTGTGTGTGTGTTGTGATCTCCTTGAAGGTTCTATTCTCATCTGTAGGTTTATCTCCAATATAATGCTCATATGAATGCCTGCACAGGTTTTGCATTTCATTTCAGACAGTCCATCTGTCCAGGATAGACTGCAGTCCATCTGCAGCCATGGTTCCCAGGAGAGAACCCCTGTTCTCTGTGTTTTTGTGTCCAGAGGTGAAGGAAATGGCTGTTTCGGGAATCTGCATATGCCTTTTCAAATTAGGTGTCAAGGCAGCTTCTTAGTCCAAGGGAAGTTCTGGCTCCCCTTCTCTTCTTTGTTTTTTTCTGAATATGCCCATGGGGACACAACATGCTTATTTTTGTTTTCTCCTTAATATTGCTATGGTGCACACTAACACAGCCCTCTGCCCCCGTATCCCACAACTGAAATAGAACAAGAACTAATTCCTCCAGTTTTCCTCTTTCTTAATACCTACAAGACCTTATTTTTTGATCTAATGAAAATAGTAATTGAAAAAGCAGAAGATGAAACTAAGTGCAGAGTGAAATTACAAAGCTGAGGTTGTTGGATGTCTGGATATTAGGTAATGTGGCTCCCAACCAGAGGGTCACTGGAAGTCTTTGGATTTAGTTTGTTTCTACTGCGAGTGAAGCTCACTAAACCTTTAATGTTCTTTCCCTGACTTTCCCTAGTTTCTGCTAACCTCTTCCATCATTTAGTCACACAAGACTGAAAGGAGGATCCTCAGAAAGATTTAGTGTGTAAACTGTTGTGTATTTAAAAATTCCTAATTACTCATTTTTGGAAATGGGAAAATGGGTTTTGGTTAATATTCTCTTTCCAAAGTGTTTCTGGCATATTAATTCTAGATTCAAACAACATTAATATTCTTTTTCTTTCTTGTTTATTTAGTTGCATATTTACCTCTACTAAAACCATTATTAATAATGAGCATCTATAATGCAAAGCCCTATGGTAAGCATTTTAATTTGTGTTTTCTCATTTAACTTTTACCATTTCCCTATATAGGTCATGTATTGCTATTATCTCACTTTGTAGTCTTGTTCAATGAGATAGAGATGATTAGACAGGCTGAAAGATCAGAGGAAGAAGAGGTGGATGTGATACTGGACTCCTCTCTGCCTCAGCAAACATCCTGCCCTTACTCAACACACACAGTCATGTGTAACCAGGAGATGGACAAATCAGGGCAGACGATTGCTTGCACACAGCTCAACTCCCGGTGTCTTTATTTATTGGAGATGTAAATTAACTTCATTCAGAAAATCAAACTGTTAAACTGACGTTTTTACTGCCTCTCCAACTTTTAGGATGTCATGAGTAATTTTTTCCCCTTTATGTGGGATAAAAAATCAAGTCCTTTTGGGGAAAAACAAAATAAAACATTGATCATCAAGAAATGGGCACTAAAATAACACAAGTTGGGTGAAAATAAATAACCAATGTATATTTGAATAGCAAATAGTCAATGTATCCAGTCTTTGTTTGAGTTTATTTTCACACTACTTCCTTTGGTTTATTTTCAAGGTTAGATTTCTTTGCTTTTATGATAAAATTTGAAGTCAGACACTTTGCTTTGACTGACTAGTTATTGAGTGTAGGAGTGCTTGCAGATCATACAATAATCAGTAGGCTATTGGCTATGTGGTAGGAAACAGGAAATGCTCTATAGAAATTAAATTTGATGCAGTATTTCTGGTGATTCTTTCACCAGCTTATCTAAGAGGAAGTGTGCCAGGTAAGCAGAAACAATTTCTTCTAAACAATTATATAGACTAAATGGATTCAAAAGAGAAAATATAATAAATCTACCTCAAATAAACTGGTTCAGTGGATTAATAAGCATATCATCAGAGATGTTTCCCAGGGTCTTTAACATTCTTCCTTCTTTTAGAATGTTGGCTTTATTAAGGAATTAATATGAAAACATCAGGCAGATATTGCTGCCAACAACAATAAAGCTGGCATGGCTTTCAGCTAAATATCCATGATTTGCCTCATTAAACAAATTTCACTGTACTGTCAGGTTTTTAAAATATATCCTTGAGCACATCTCATAATTTTTTGAAACAGATTACAAACTAATTTGTTTCATAGAAAGCATAATTTCTGTGCATATTAAGAATGATGATGCATTTTCAATTCTTTGGCTATATTGATCAAGAGCTTCCTACAGTGGGATTCTCCCTGTTCCCACTCAGTTTCATTTGCTACAAAAATTATGATTTGAAGTCAACTTAGGAACATTCACTTCAAATAAGCAGGATCTTTTTTTAAATTTAAGTTCAATTAACATATAAGGTATGATTAGTTTCAGAGGGAGAGGTCAGTGATTCATCAGTCTTATATAACACCCAGTGCTCATCACATCACGTGCCCTCCTTAATGCCCATCACCCAGTTACCCCATCCCCCAACTCCCCTCACCCCCTCCAGCAACCCTCAGGTTTTTTCCTGTGTTAAAGAGTCTCCTCCTATGGGGTTTGTCTCCCTCTCTGATTTCATCTTGTTTTATTTTTTCCTTTCTTCCCCTATGATCCTCTGTTTTGTTTCTTAAATTCCACATAGGAGCCAGATCATATGATAATTGTCTTTCTCTGATTGACTTATTTTGCTTAGCATAATACCCTCTAGTTCCATCCACGTTGTTGCAAATGGCAAGATTTTTTTTTCTTTTTTTTCTCGATGTCTGAGTAGTATTCCATGAGTGTATACGTACCATATCTTCTTTCTCCATTCATCTGTCGGTGGACATCTGGGCTCTTTCCATAGTTTGGTTTGCAGGACCCTGGAATCATGACCAAGCCTAAGGCAGACACTTAACTGACTGAGCCACCCAGGCGCCCCCTAATGAACAGTATCTTAACTGCAGAAATATATTAGCAAACTGGATGTTTTTTTAAGAGCAGCTGTTGAGCTTTTTATAAAAGCATTTTTCCCTCAATGTACCTGTTAAGAAAAGCATGATTTCATGAAATATGGTTATAAAATGTTAAATGTTAAAAAAATGTCCTTTAAATGTTGAAAAAGAAAAAGTCACAAGAGTGCTAGAAAACATTCCAGGTATCTTATGAAGGGTACTATTATTAAATGCGATCACACTATTCAGATAAGACTTACTAACTAAATTTGCATGTCTGCGGATGCATGTCTACCTAAAAATCAGAACACATATTTTAAATTAAATATTTTATTTTCTGATCCATTTCACCCACAGTCCGTAAAATTACATAAATGTATGGGAAGGAGAAGCAGAAAGACTAAAGATGTGCTCAGGTTAGGAAATGTTCCAGAGCCCACCAGAAGTGCTGCTAACCTACCTCTTCCCCATCACAGTACCCTGGGCGCTTTGAGAACAATTGTGTTGCTGACCTTCTCCTCCTAAATCCACACGAGTTTAGGGAAAAATGAAACAGGGCAAAACAATTCATGTTTTGGAAGTCACAAAGGTTTGATGCAAAACTGAATATAACCAATTTTCATTGTAGTCGAAGAGATTTCAAAACCCTTCTTCTGCCTCAGATGGTATTATGGTTTGTTTACTCAACAAATGGGATTATCATCTCATAGTCAGTAATACCAAGTTCACTGCCAGAGCCTCAGAGCCATGACCAAGTATGAGAATAAGTAATCTGAGCAAAGAATAAGACTATATTACTCTAGCTTCAGGACCATGGTAAGTAAATAGATCTAGACATTTTTATTTACATCTACCTTTCACAAAAAAAAAGTCTCTAAGTTCTGCAATAAAATATAAATAAAAGAGCCATTCTTGTACTATTCCAAGGTAAAACAAACATGCAAATAAAGAAACAAAACAGAAACCACTCTGAAATGTAGAAAGAGTTCTCATACCATTTTCAGGACAAGATGGAGAATAGTTTGCTAGTTGAAGCTATGGAATAAATGCTGCTTAGAAAATTATTCCTCCATTTGAATGGGCCAGTTTTTAGGTCAATGTTCTTTTTTTTTTTTCTCATTTTGACAAATGTAACTGCTATAAAACAAGCTCTTTTAAAAACAACCTGACATTAGATTAGATAATGTCTAAGTGTAATGAGATATTTGTCTCTTTTACTGAAAATGTTAACTTAGTTTAACTATTTACAAAGCAGTTTGTATGTTTAATTTTTCTCATTAAAATATAGTTCAAAAAGTGGGAGGAAGCAAGAACATTGAAATCATAGAGCTTGGAAAGAAATGAGTGGCAATTTCAACTCTAAGAACAAATCCCCAATGTATCAATATTCACATACTGTTCTTTTCACCTATATAATATTTATTATATTTTGGCTTTCCTATTATTATATACACAGGTTTTCAAAGTAGTGTCCCATGTTGGGAATATCTAAGCACTATAATTTCTCATTGTTTATCCATGAATTCTCATTAGCAACAGATTTTATTTCTAGATGCCCCTAAACACTATCATGATAAACTCTGAGCTGAGTTGCTAAGAATATGGAGGGGAACTGGCAGGTAAAAATCTTAAAATTGTTATGGAAATGTCTGTTCTTGGTCTTTTAAGGTTCACATTTTCCAACGAGTCTACCACCAAGAGTGACATGAACTCAGCTTTCAGATCACTGAACTTCATATTCATGAAGAAGATAAATTTATATTGTTTGGGAAGTTCTTCCTTATTTTCATCACAATAAGTCCTTGAAAAGTAGGATGGGTTTTTTTTTTATACCATCCAAACACTTTTTTTTTTTAAGATTATATTTATTTATTTAATAGAGAGAGAGAGAGCAGGAGCACACAAGCAGGGCGAGTGGCAGGCGGAGGAGGAGGGAGAAGCAAGCTTCCCACTGAGCAAGGAGCCTGATGCGGGGCATGATCCCAGGACCTTGGGATCATGACCTGAGCCAAAGGCAGACGCTTAACTGAATGAGCCACCCAGGTGCCCCCATCAAACCACATGTGAATGAATGCTTCCCTTCAGTAGATTTAGTGCAGAAACTAGACACATCGACCTGCCTTCAGAACTTCTCTTGCTCTACGGGTTTCTCCTGCTATCCAAAAGTCAAACATTCCTGTGGAACCTTTCCTAAACTGAAATGATGTAGAGCAAGGAAGTGATTACCATTTCATAAAAGTGAAAATGTTCTTTGGATATCTTTCGGTCAGGGAGAACAGGTGCTAATATAGGTCCCTCAGAAAAGTGAAGTAGCCTAACGACAATTTTTGGTATTCTGGGTAAAGATGGGAAGGAAGTTCAGTTCTAGTCAAAGCTCTGTTATCAAGCAGCTTGTGACAATCAGCAAAACGGTCGCCATGTGCTTTAGTTTCTCATTGGTAAAACGAGCAGAAAGAACAATATCTCTAAGTCACTTCCAGTTCAGAAACATTTTAAGACTTTTAACTGGAAAGCCTTGAATATCAGAAACTTCTTTTTTCAACTCTTCCAAAATTTATCCCATTCAAAACTTTGTGTTGAATTAGTAGGATAGATAAAACCATAAAGATTTATGTGAAAGAGGATAGGATGACCCTCTCCTTTGCTTTGATGCTGTTAGTGGCAATAACGGAAGGAATAAATATCATCTCGGGGTTTGTAACCACCCACTGGTGGAAAACATTTTCTTGAGTCCTATCTTATTGTCACCAATTAGCATCTGAGGTAAAAACTAGTCTCCGTGTAACATCCAGAGGTGCATACGGATGGTAGAAGATACAGATGGATCGAGCCCCGATAGATTAATATGTTCATAGTGTGCTATGTTTCTTTAATAAAAATTCAATATGATTTCTTTGGAAGACACGAAAAAAATTAAGCCTGGGATAAAAATCTATGCCATTTTATAATGAACCCCTAAATTTAAGATGAACTCTTCACATAATTAGTGACCAAACTAAACAAAATTCTTAGTAATTTCCAATTCGCATTCAGCAAAAGCCTAAACTCTACCTGTGAGTAAATATGTCAGAATGTTAGAGTTAAAGTAAGGCGCCAGAGAAGATGCAAGACAATTTTACTTACAGCCTGGAGTAGAGGTTGCTGTGAAGGCAGAGATGGGAGGGGGGATACCTTCTGGCATTGTAATAGTGCAAGAATGGGAAGAGGGGATAAACACAGGAAAGAAGAGGGTGAGAAGTAATACAGCTTAGTAAATTACAAAAATTGCTAAAGGCAAAGGAAATTATCTGTGAGCTACGAGCTGTTCGTAAGAACCTATTATTACTCTTATTTCCTTTTACTCTGAAGTGAAATTTCCTGCAGCATCAATTTATTAGGTATATTATCTTCTCAGTTTTACTAGTCATCTAGTAATTCTAATTACAATGGTGCTTTGTGCCTCTCCCCATCTCTCCAATATTCAGAGAACAACAGCACTATAGTCTCAACCAAATGCTTTTCGGTTGTTTCATTGAAGAATCTAAGTACAGACAAAGAACATATATTATGTTTGCCCATTTTACGGTTTATAAAAATGAAAATGTGTGGAATGCAACCGGTGTATCAGTAAATGTTAGAGTGATTCAATGAATAATAAAAAGCATCTGCACAACTGTCAGTAAATCTAGCAAAATTAACAGTAAGAATCTTCAGATCTACCGTGCACATTTTTCTGTGACTTTGCGTAAACGTCTTCTTAAGGAATGATGAGATTAATACCTGTTCTGGTCCCCTGTCCACGATTCAGTAGTATAATTCAGGGGCCGGCAGACTCAGTGTCCTGGCTAAGTCTATGCTACCGCCTGTTTTTGAAATGAAGTTTTATTGGAATGTAGCCACACTATTTGTTTACTTGTTGTCTGTGGGTCCTTTTGCGCTACTACAGCAGGGTTCAATAGTTGAGACTACTCTGATGGCCCGTGAGGATTAAAGGATTGACTACCTGGGCCTTTAGAGGAAAAGTTTGCTGACCTCTGACAGCCCCTCAGCGACAGGAGTGCCTGTCTGTCCTGACAGTCACTCTAACCGGTCACGTGTTTTAAGTTGATTCAGGCCAGAAGGAATGCCAAGGGATTTACAATGCATATGAGTATATAATGACAACTACCATTTCCTGAAAGCTTAGCGTGGGCCAGCATCTGGGCAGTCTACATACCTAGTCACATTTAATCCTGACGATAAAGAGATAAATACTATTACTATTGCCATTTTATAGAGGAGACAACTGGAAAGATTTTGTAGTTCACCTCTGTTTACCTACATGTGTGGAAGCCAGGAAGGGACCTGGAGTAATCAGATGCTGAGTTCATTTTAAACCTGAACAGAGAGATATTTGGGGAAAAAAGTTATTTTGTATCTTCTTGTTTTCCTTATCCTGTTATCTTATAAAACTTGCAACTGAGACAAGGCAACACAGAATACAGACAGAGGAGTCTCTGTGCAAAAAGGATTATATAGGGTGAAGCTTAGGCTGCTGTGACCAAGACCACCCAAAGCAAAGTGGCTTCCAGAACATGGACGCCCTTTACCTCGGACCTTCTACAGTCCCAGGGAGAGTGGTACAGGTTGATGGGTAGCACTTTTCCACACTGCCCTTCAGAGAATTCGAATTGCTTCCATCCACAGCTTTGCTCTGGCCTAGGGGACTGATCTCCTCTGCATGAGAGGAGTTGGGTCACAGACTTGCCCCTTTTCCAGGCTGCAGATTGGGAAAAGAGCATCCAAGGAGCACACAACCAAAGTCTCAGAGTTCATATTGGGAGGTGGTGCACTTGACCTCCACTCACACACACGCCAGGAGAATTTAGTCATATGGTATCAACCTACCTGTAAAGTAAAGAAGGCTGGGATATCCAGCCACGATTCTACTTCTAGGGGAGAAGGGATGGATTTGGGGTTGACAAACAGTGATTTTCACAAAAGCAAAGGAGCAAAAATGTGGTCCTTTTATGTTTCTCGGTGGGATAGCTGATGCATATGCTTTATGGTTCAGTTGTTCTCCAGCAGGCAAATCTTTATGACAGTGAGTGAGGGAGAGAAGAAGCAAGTAAACTGTTGAGAGTTTGAACTGGAAGAGAATCGGAGGTGCACAGACATCCCCCCGGGTCACCTCTATTAGAACATCCTTGGATTACCCATCCACTCGTCTCCATACTTAAATATTTTGATTTTCAAATGTATGGTATACCTAGCCTTTGTTTTTTACATCTTTTTATAATCTCATTATTTCAAAAATAATATGATTGTATTAGACTATAGTAACATAAAAAATACAACTATATAAGTACATATAAATATATATTTTTAAAGATTCATTTGTTTTTTTGAGAGAGAGTGTGGGGGGGAGGGGCAGAGGGAGAGAGAGAGAGTCCTAAGCAGACTCCCCGCTGAGTGCAGAGCCCAGCGCCCAGCGCAGGGCTGGACCCCAGGACCCTAAGATCACGACCTGAGAGACAACCAAGAGTCAGAGCTTGACCACTGGGCCCCCCAAGGGCCCCCCACAAATATATAAGTGTATTTTATAGTATGCATACTTAAACATATTCTTAGCTTACTTACTAAGATTATATTAAGTGACGTTTATTGTTTATTTTTCTTATGTGAAAGTTTAATAAATGGTGACTTCCCTTCATTTGGGGAATCTAATTCTTACTACTGTACTACTATATTTTAATTCTTACTGTGCAATAGCAGAACATTAGAGCTCTGAGTATTTGGAGATGGAAAAGTTTGGAAAAGGCTTGTAGATATCAAAAGAAATCAGTTGAGACTTGAAGGGAAAGTAAAAATAGCAACTACATAGATGTGAGATACATATAAACACATATGCACACATGTCCCAAAGGAAATTAAGACCTCTGTGGTAATGAATATTACCACAGAGTCTAAGAGACCTTGTCCCTCTGATTAACAATGACATTTTCCTTTGCTTAAATAACTTAAGCTTAAACTGTCTACTCAAAGTCAACTGTGGGGTCTCTTTTATAAGAGCATTAATCCTATTCATAAAGGCTCCACAGTCATGAACTCAGCACCTGCCAAAGGTCCCACCCACCTGCTAAATGCCATCACCAGAGGCATTAAGGATCTCAGTGCTTGAATCTGGGGGGACACAAACCAGAACATAGCAAATTCCTTACTCTTGCTATAAATATGAAGCCTTAGATAGACTAACATAATAAAAATAACTAAGTCAATTCTTCTTTAATGTTTACACTTTATAGGTTTTGACATCTTTTTCCTTGACATTTATAGTTTAGTCTCCTTTAAAGTGTACAATTAGTAACTGGACCACTCTATTTTGCTGTGTATTCTTTCTTTCATAGAAAATAGCAAAGAACTATCTGAATGAAAATAAACTAATAAAAGCTGTTCCTAAAGGGAGAAAAAGGTCGGCTTACAAAGGCCTTAAGAATAATTAGAGCTTGCTAAAAAATATATTTATTTCTTTTATTTGGGGCCAGGAGAAGCAGTGATGATAATAACAAATCGATATGGTTTATGCTAAAACAGATACATAGGAACTGGAATTTCCTTGTAGGATTGAAACCCTGGCTCCACCACCACTTAATATACTCATTTTGGCCTTTGTTTCTCCAACTGAAAAGTAGTGTAATATCACTCCCTTTAAAGATTTTTGTGCAAATTAAATAAAGTAATATAAACGCAGTGCTTAAAATAGCATCAGGCACAGAATAAGCATTTAGCATTGTAATATATGATCTATCAAACGGAAAGTAAAATAGAATATGAAATTTGATAGCAATATTTGGACATTTATGGAAAAATGAAAACCAACTGTGATCTCAGATCAATGTTTGCAGTGAGAGAACTAAAATAATAACATCACTAGAGCTTTTTTACTTCAACACTGAACAGTGATTTTGTGTCTCTCCTTACTTGCCAGGACAGGAAAATCAGTCAGTTCCAGATTAGCACTTTCTTTATCTTTTTTTTTTTAAGATTTATTTATTTATTCTAGAGAGAGAGTGTGTGCACAAGCAGCGGGGGACGGGCAGAGGAAAAGAAAGAGAGAGAATCCTAAGCAGGCTCCATGCTGGACATGGGCAGGATCTCATGACCCTGAGATCAGGACCTAAGATCATGACCTGAGCTTAAATCAAGAGTCGCTCGCTTAACTGACTGAGCCGCCGAGGTGCCCCATTTCCTTATCTTTTTAAATAAACATATTCCATGAAATTAATTATGAAAAAATGAAAAGAACAAAATTCCAGCTTAGTTTGGACTTACTGAACTTATTTCTCTAAGAAAACAAACAAACCACAAAGAAATGCATAAGGGTAATAACTTTCATTTTCTCTAAGTAAATATTGGGACTTTCTGCTCTGGTCAAAATATATTAAGGAAGTAAAAATTATTTGCTTCAATCTACATGACATTTTGATAGTATATTTTATCTCTGGAACACATAAGTGCACTACCCAACTCTCCAGAATGAGGAAGAGAAAAACATACTGTAAGCAGAAATATTGGCATAAAAGGTCAAATTGAGAGACCATATTTATTCAGTACTGAAATTTCATGGGTCATAGCGGCCTCCAGTCTTGGGAGCATAGAACTAATGAGAAATGCATTGGGATTGGAGGAAATGAGGGTACAGGAGAAGCACTGACAGACGCCATTATCAGATGACAGTAGGAGGAATCCTAAAAGGTGCTTACAATTCTGCCAATTTGGTTTTGTTTTCTTTCATAATGTATTTGTTTAGGGTAAAGAGATGATTTCTGGGAAGACATGAACAAACAAATATAAGTAAATATATTGTGTTCATTTTATTTTATTTTAAAGATTTTATTTATTTATTTGAGACAGAGAGAGAGCACATGAGAGGAGGGAGGGTCCGAGGGAGAAGCAGACTCCCTGCCGAGCAGGGAGCCCGATGTGGGACTCGATCCAGGGACTCCAGGATCATGACCTAAGCCGAAGGCAGTTGCTTAACCAACTGAGCCACCCAGGTGCCCTATTGTGTTCATTTTATAAAATACTTTACAATTTCCCAAAGCAGTAATTGTTCATTCTTTGAGAAAAGGCTGAGACTATACTAAACTACTAAAAAAATCAATTTTAGATAGCTTAAGCTTCTAATTTTCTATCTAGCAAAGACCAGACTGGGAATGAAAGATTTAGCATGTTAAATCACGTCATTTGAATGCAGCTCTAGTTTATTACTGCATAGTGTGAAAAAAAATGACAAAACAATGCTGAAATATAGTTATGTGAAATAAAAGAAAAAGTGTGTTCTATATGTATGTATGAAAAACAGTATTTCCTTAATAAAATCCTAAAATGGAATAGGTGCAAAAACAGTAAGGTACATCATTGAAGAGAAAAAGATTTGATACAGGAAGCATATTGAATACAGGAATATTCAGCCTATAGATGGATTTTCTTGATACACTGGCATATAAAACTGTATGCATCTGTGTATGTGAACTATATCACTGATTTACACTTTTTGACAATGACCTAGGGAAAAAAATCACACTTCCCCCCATTTCCTAAATTCTTCTCATATGCTTTCCATTCTATCTTTTCCACATTTTAGAAAATACCAGCCATATTCCATTGTTTTAAATGAGAGAAATAAATAAAAAATGAAAGACAAACGCAAACTTCAATCTCAGCAAGTATCATGAAAACTCATTTGGCAAAAAGAATCTCTGCCTCCTATGAAGCATTTACAGTAATTATCCACTGATTTAATACTAAACAAAATTTTTCAGAACACAGCAATATTGCATAGCATCACATATGGGTTACATTTTTTTTTAATTCATTTATTTGACAGAGAGACAGCGAGAGCAGGAACACAAGTAGGGGGAGTGGGGGAGAGAGAAGCAGGCTCCCGCAGAGCAGAGAGCCCGACCTGGGTCTTGATCCCAGGAGCCTGGGATCGTGACCTGAGCCGAAGGCAGATGCTTAACGACCGAGCCACCCAGGCCCTCCTGCATTTTTTTTTCTAAACTGCATTCAACAAGTTCTTTGAAATAAAGATTGAAATATTATTTTAAAAGTAGATCATGGATACAAACATCATTTGTTAAAACAAGTATACAAGGCAGTTAAAAATAATGGCTGTTAACCGATTGTGGTCTTTCCAGAGCAAGGTGGGTGAGGGGAACAGAGGCTCTTGAAGCTCAGACGGGAGACGTGTGAACAAGAACGAGCTGCCCTAGGCGGGGAAAGAGTCAAGGCTTGAAGCTTGGGAGGCTGCACACAGGGAGGCAAGATTTGGTCTCTGTTGGATACTAGAGGCTCAGGCAGCAGGTAGCTATGGCTCTTCATCCGACACCAGACACAAAGCCACTGAAAAGCAAAAGAAAGAACTATTGCCTTGAATTCATTCTGCTTGCAATTATGCAACTTTTCAAAGCATGTGACTACTTTTTTTTTTAACTCTGTATCTTACAATCCTTGTTTGCCCAGACTTTTATTAGGAATATTTCAAACAGAAAAAATAGAGAGGATAATAAAATGAATACCCATGTACCTGTTACTTCTATTTGATAGTTGTTAATATTTTACCATATTTACTTCATTCTTTCTTCTTCAGTTAATTTTATCTAAAATCATTTTCTAGAGTTTTTCCTTCTCTGTGTATGTAAATGATGATTGCTCACTTCTGACATAATCGTTGCATAATTATCTTTAGGTTTTATGATTCAGAAGCCATGCTGTAAGTATTATCTTTGCAGCTTTGGAATTTTTATAGTAGTTTTCCAACAAAAATGTTAGCATAACATAACTTTTCCAATATGCATCTAAAGTAGTATTTGGCTATCTTTGAATGCTTTATGACCTGGGACTTTTTATTTTCCCTTTCTGAAAATTTTTATTCATAGAAGAAAATTAAGCATGCTTTTCTTTTTTTTTTTAAGATTTTATTTATTTATTTATTTATTTGAGAGATAGAATGAGTGAGATGGAGAGAACACAAGCAGAGGCAGAAGGAGGGGGAGAAGCAGGCTCCCTTGCTGAGCAAGGCGCCTGACGTGGGGCTTGATCCCAGGACCCTGGGATCATGACCTGAGCATAAGCAGACGCTTAACTGACTGAGCCACCCAGGCGCTCTAAGCATGCTTTTCATAATTACATCTTTCCTGCATCACTTGCTCCTTTGTTTCAATGATACACACTTACTGAGGACTGTTAGACACAATTTTGTCACAGGCTTTTCCTCTTTCTTAGAAAGATATTATTCCATGAGACCCTTTTCGATAGGCGTGTGTATTGTTTCCATTATTTTCCTATTAAAAATCGGGCTGTAGTTATTAATCATGTTCATATGCAATTTTGTGCTCATGCAGGTATATATTTGAGATAGATTTTGAAGAGTCAACACGGGGTCCAAAGTTCAATGGACCTAAATTGGTAAGATATTGACCAATTTCCTTCCCTAGAGTTGTACCATTTGACTGATTGTCCTCAGTCAGAGAAATGTTATCTAAATTTTAATTTAGATAGATAATTTAGATTAATTTAATAATGTTATCTAAAATTAATGTTAGTTTTATTTTACATTTTTATTTGCCTTTATGAAACAAACGTTTTTTTCGTACGTTAAAAGGACATTTGAGCTTCATTTTCTGTGAATTGTCTTCTTGTTTATTTTACCTGATTTGTCCCTGGACCATTTTTCTTTGTATTTATAAGAGTTCTCTATATATTAGGAAAACAGTAGCCCCTTTTCTGTAATTTGTTGCTTGTCCTTTGATTTTATTTATATTTTCTATGATGATTTTAAAAGAATCCACCAATGATTTTACTATCGTGCATTAAAAAATTAAGCTTTTCATGTTTAAGTACTTATCCTTTCATGTATTTGAATTCACTATCTTTTGCCCCAATTTTTAATTCTAACATAAGCACTTTTTGAGGCTTGTGAGGCTCACTTATTTTCTTCGCAAGTTTTCCTTTTTCATTGATGACATTTTCGGTGAATGCTTTGGGAAGACTGTAGTGGTTGTGCAAAACATTCTTAAACAATGTAATCCAGTTCTATTTCAATGATAAATTTTTAGTAAAACTGGTATTAAGTCATTATAACAAATATCAATTTCATGCAAAGTCAGTAAAGAATATCTTTGTTAGCTTAATACTAAATTTTTATTATGTTAAATTATTTACATTTTCAAAATTTTGATTTTAAAATTGTCTAGAATTTTTTTGCCACATGACAAACTGTTGCATAATTTAGCAGCTTAAAACGACCACTTCATTTTGCTCATGATTTTGTGTCCTAGGTACTTGAAAAGCCTTGAGCTGGGTCATTCTTCTTGGAGTGTCTCATACAGCTATAATCACATGTCATCTTGGACAACAATGAGCTCAGGTTCAGCTTAGCTCTATGTTCAAGAAGCGCCATTCAAATGCTGGCTGTCGGTGCTGGCCTTCTGCTGAAACCTCGGCTGGGCTGCTGACCCCATCACCTGCACATGGCGGTGTTGCTGTGGTTAAATTGTCCGCATCTCAGCAGTCCTGTGGCATCACTTCTTCCATTTCCCATGGGTGGGAAAAACCTACCCAGGTTCAAGAAGACAGGACATAGACCACGACTCTCAGTGGATTGAGTGACAAGTTCTCATGATTGATTAGCATGTGTAAAGGGAATACTCTTTCAACTATCTTTGGAAAGGACAATCGGACACATGAAGTTTCTATTGTATATATTTAGCAATATTATCATAAACCAATTTACATTCTTCTAAACGTTGAAAGACAAAGACAAATACATTGTTTTCTATACGACTTGATCTGCATATTCCTTGGGTCTGAGGAACATAGGTATACTGCTTTGCTACATCTCTTCATTGCTGCAATGATTAATTCGTTCACTTTTAACATGATCATGATTATTTTTTCCCAAAATTTTGATGACTTAGGCTACTATTGTGTCTTTCTATCTTTTCTTGAAACCTGGCCCCAAAGGTAGGTAAATACATGTAACTGTCAATATAAATGCAGATGATTAGTTTTCCTATAAAATAATGGCTTACTTATCAATATTGCAAAGGACAGAGAGGATTTATATTTAATTCAGATAAGTGATTGCTTCTACAGGAGTTTTGAGATGAGAACAGACAGGGGAAAAATATGATCCAATCTCTTCTGTAATGTATGTTGCTTTGATTTTAAAAGAAGACAAAAGTAGATATGACAAAATCTCAACCATTATAAATTCTGGGTTATGAGAATATGGTGTTATTTAGTAAATTTTAGTTACTCTCTCTGCTTGTATCTGTTTTCAAAAATTCTCAATAGAATAAGGAATGTTTGCAATAATCATAACTGCAAATGATAATTTTTCTTTAACGTGTACAAATTTACTTTTTTTTTTTTAAGATTTATTTAGTTGTTGTGGGAGGGGGAGAAACTTAAGCAGACTCTGCACTGAGCATGGAGCCTGACATGGGGCTTGATCCCATGACCCTGAGCTCATGACCTGAGCTGAAACCAAGAGTCCAACGCTTAACTGACGGAGCCATCCAGGCACCCCTGTACAATTTTACACTTTAAATACAATGTATAATTTAAAATGAACTATCTTATTTTCATTTCATTTGCCTTTTAAGTAAATATATTATGTATTTTATTTTATATGGATCATTTTCATACATTAGAAATATAATTATCAAAAATTCAAACAAAATAATAGGTATTATATTTTCAATGTAACTCTGTAATAAAATACATATAATTTCAGACCAGTTCTACCAAAATAACTGCAGGCAGAACAATATTATTTTTCTTTTATCATTTCAACCTTAGCAGTCATGGCTCCTTGTGTTTGTATACAGTCCTTCCCTCTAATCTGTAAGACTTCCAAAATCGGAAGAGAGCCAGACTAATGACAATGATGAGACTCGATGTGTCTGGAAAGCACTGATAATGCTCCATGTGCATTAATGACATCTGTCTAACAGAACATTGTGAGACTTTAAATGGATCTTGGAACCAGAAAACTGTAGCAAGCAGTTTCCTGCTTTTCTGCAGTGTGGAATGGTGTTTCTTTGCTGTTTACCTTCTATTAGCTTCTGAAATCAATATGCATGGAAAAGCAGATCATTTTTAATAGGGTCACTTTATTAGCTTAAGAGCTAAAATGTTATCCTAACTGAATACTGATTTGTTCTCAAATATATAAATATAAATAGCTTCCTCTAGAGGGGTCATTTTGATCAATACTGACTCTGCCATAAGCTCTTTTTTGCAGAGGTAATGGGATAATAGTAAAAGGTGTTATGAGCCAAGGATTTTAACTGAGTTAATGGTAGCTAGTTCTCCAGAACCTAGAGGAAAATAGA
Organism: Callorhinus ursinus; assembly: GCF_003265705.2. NCBI lineage: Eukaryota > Metazoa > Chordata > Mammalia > Carnivora > Otariidae > Callorhinus > Callorhinus ursinus. Next base: position 8,811,042 of record NW_027397073.1, on the reverse strand, counting down.
AAATGACCTATAGAAAGCAGGGAAAAATAAAGTTTAATTCCGCAAACTGTCATAATTTAGCAGACATTTTGTAGCATTACTTGGGATACACCTCCAAATATATTTTAGCTTCTAAACATAAATGTTCAACTATTTTACTTTATAATTTTTGTATACCTTTCCAAATGAGTTATTTTGGTAATATAATCTTCTCATCTAAAACTCACTGCATATTTTAGACCAAGTATTGAAAGTGATTCTTCTTTTTCTTTAAGATTTTATTTATTTATTTGAGAGAGAGAGAAAGAGGGAGAGAGAGCAGGATCAGGGAAGAGGGGCAGAGGGAGAGGTAGAAGCGGATTCCCCATTGAGCAGGGAGCCCGACTTAGGGCTTGATCCTGGGACCCCGAGATCATGACCTGAGCCAAAGGCAGATGCTTAACCGACCGAGCCAGCCAGATGCCCAGAGAGTGATTCTTTAAATTAAAGAGAAGGACTGGTTTTTGACCTTGTACTGCCCAGGTCCTCCATCATCTAGTAGTAATGGTGGGCATTTATAGAGTGTTTATTATATGCCCACATTTGACCCATAGTTCAAAACATTGTATACACACTTCTCTTCACCACCATCACCACTTTTAGAAATAGATCAGGCAGTTATAACATTTGGCAAAGTACATAGCTGTTAATTTTTGCGGTGCAAATTCAAACTCAAGTCCAAGTCTAAACACCACGATCTTAAATATTGCTTCACATCATTAAGCAATCTAGCTTCTTCATTAATTCTCAAATCCCAGCACTGTTTTCCCCACAAGTAGTCATTTACCGCTCTGGGCTTCTCTTTCCACTCTTATTTTTGAAAGAGTCTATCTATATATTTAAAGTATATTTTCCCTAACTAGAGTATCACTGAGCACTATGAGAAAAGGATCTCTAGCTACCTGTTTTATTATCAGGGTCCAGCACACACCAGGTCCTCAAAAATAGGTGAAGAAGCTTGAGGAAAGCATATTTTATGGTCTCTTTATGTATAACATGTGTTTATTTGTCTTGCACAAGTCTGAATATAGGAATCTTTTTGTCAGAAATGACATATCAGATAAAGGGCTAGTATCCAAAATCTATAAAGAACTTATCAAACTCAACACCCAAAGAACAAATAATCCAATCAAGAAATGGGCAGAAGACATCCAAATGGCCAATAGACACATGAAAAAGTGCTCAACATTGCTCAGCATCAGGGAAATCCAAATCAAAACCTCAATGAGATACCACCTCACACCAGTCAGAATGGCTAAAATTAACAAGTCAGGAAACAACAGATGTTGGCGGGGATGCGGAGAAAGGGGAGCCCTCCTACACTGTTGGTGGGAATGCAAGCTGGTGCAGCCACTCTGGAAAACAGTAGGGAGGTTCCTCAAACAGTTGAAAATAGAGCTACCATATGATCCAGCAATTGCACTACTGGGTATTTACCACAAAGATACAAATGTAGGGATCCGAAGGGGTACATGCACCCCGACATTTATAGCAGCAATGTCCACAATAGCCAAACTGTGGAAAGAGCCAAGATGGCCATCGACAGATGAATGGATAAAGAAGATGTAGTATATATACACAATGGAATATTATGCAGCCATCAAAAGGAATGAGATCTTGCCATCTGCAACAACATGGATGGAACTGGAGGGTGTTATGCAGAGTGAAATAAGTCAATCAGAGAAAGACATGTCTCATATGACCTCACTGATATGAGGAATTCTTAATCTCAGGAAACAAACTGAGGGTTGCTGGAGTGGTGGGGGGTGGGAGGGATGGGGTGACTGGGTGATAGACATTGGGGAGGGTATGTGCTATGGTGAGTGCTGTGAATTGTGCAAGACTGTTGAATCACAGATCTGTACCTCTGAAACAAATAATGCAATATATGTTAAGAAAAAAATAGAAGAAGACGGTAGCAGGAGGGGAAGAATGAAGGGGAGTAAATCGGAGGGGGAGACGAACCATGAGAGACGATGGACTCTGAAAAACAAACTGAGGGTTCTAGTGGGGAGGGGGTTGGTGGGATGGGTTAGCCTGGTGATGGGTATTAAAGAGGGCACATTCTGCGTGGAGCGCTGGGTGTTATGCACAAACAATGAATCATGGAACACTACATCAAAAACTAATGATGTAATGTATGGTGATTAACACAACAATAAAAAATTTAAAGAAAAAAATACTCTCTATTGTCCCTCCACCCATTCTATATTCCATCCATTCTTTAAAATTCAAACCATGTTCAGATGCTTCATAAAATCTAACAGAATGTCTCAAACACATTTTCTTACTATCAATTTCTATGTCATTGGCAGTCCATACCATACCATATGTTTTTCTCTGCTTCCTTGCCAAAACTTTGAACATGTGGTTGGTGTCCTATGAATTCTACTTTCGTATATCTTTCAATACCTACAGAACTACATGGGATACATGGTGCTTTATGAGGGTTTTTATTTTAATTTTTAAAAACTTTATCTGTCATGACATTTACGATCTGAATAAAGTGTAGAAATTAGCAGGCCCAATGGTTGTATTTATTAAGGTCTCTAAAAGAAAATTTACATATTCAACAGAGGAACTGAACAAAGTGATGGAGGGACAAATTACAGATGAAGTCAACAAGCGATGATGAAATGTACGCTGTAACCAACCTGAGGGACAAAGAGAGGGAACAATTGCCAACATGTGGAGTGAGAGCCCCAGCTCTTGCTTCAGCAACAGGAGAGGACCCCATCGCACAGGAGCTGTGGTCTCCAGGAAAGGAATGGAAGCACTGATAATGCTCAGCCTAGCAAGAAAGAGACTCAGGGGACAGACACCGTTCTCATTCTCCTTTCACCCTTAATCTCCAGCTCGTAATTCCCAATGGCTGAACTTAACTAAAGCCAGAGAGTAAATTCCCTTTGTTGTCATAAAGGTCAACGGCCCAGGAAATGGAGTGAAGTGGAAATTGTCTGAAGGCACAAGGAGGATATCCAGGACATTGACATTTTAGTTCGGTACAGTCTGGTAACACAGAGGTCCCAATATATGTTGTATCAAGTAAGACAGAACTTTGTTTTTCTCCTTTATAACTCTCTAAAGGTAAATGAGCCAGCCAGCACTGGTAGTGTCCCTCTGCCCTTCTAATCACAAAACCTCCACCTCTATGTCCAAAGTGGCTGCTCCAGATCCTGCCACCAGTCATCATCCCAGGCAGCAGGAATGAAGAAAGAGCAAGCAAGCACATTGCTTCGAAGAGCTTGGTGTGAAAGCGGCATCTATCGTTTCTCACATTCCATTGCCCCATCCAAAGTCATCTGCTGTAAGGAAGACTGGCATAAGTCTTGGGCATTTTACTACTAAAGGAAAAAAGGAAGAACTAGTGCTGGTGGGAAACTATCAGAGGTGCTCCAGGCCAAAGAAATGCCATGTGTGAAGACATTAAGACAGAAAGAATCTTGTTGGAGCACATTTATGCCTGAAGAGAATAATTACTAACAGCGTTTGTAAATAAGCATACACATCCTCCTTTACTGAAGTTTACACATTCTCTCATATATTGTGCACAATAATTCTTCCAAACTGCCTTACTTTGAACAATCAACTTTGTTACATGGCTAATAAAATGCATGTACTAAAAACATATATTGGGTTAATTGCTTCAATCAAATAAACCTCAGAGCAAATTTAATTGGACGTATTTCTAATGACATGCATAATTGTCTTTGTGCTACATGCTAATAATGCAGATGTAAGTGAAATGCCACTTCCAAATAATACTAATTATACTCATTTAGGTGGAAAACCAGATTACATATTTAATTCTCTGATATCTCTAATAAACATTCTTTTTTATTATTATGTTATGTTAATCACCATACATTACATCATTAGTTTTTGATGTCGTGTTCCATGATGCATTGTTTGTGCATAACACCCAGTGCTCCACGCAGAACGTGCCCTCCTCAATACCCATCACCAGGCTAACCCATCCCCCCACCCCCCCCCTCTAGAACCCTCAGTTTGTTTCTCAGAGTCCATCGTCTCTCCTGGTTCGTCTCCCCCTCCTCACTATGATTATTTGACTCTCCTCAACATCCTTGTGAGGCAAAGCTGACACTGACATCAATGGTGGGATTTTACCATCTTTGGGGATAGATTTATTTAACACATGACTGAGTTTCTCTGTGCTCATTTCATAGCAGTGGTTGCCTCCTACACCTGTCATATCTCTAAGGGATCATTGCATCGTCCTGCTCTCTTACCAGGGAAAAGAGTAAAGCTAGGATGGATAAAGGACACAGATTCAGGAAGAGGCAATGGATGCAAAGTCCTTGCAGCCTTTCCCTTCACATTCCGTCTCTCCTTCATCTCTAAGCCCTGCTAATTCAGTCAGTCATCCTTAGATTTTCAGGCACAGGATAATCACCTGTTTTGAGAAAGGACCCTTTCTCAAAACTATCTGCACTAATTGTATGGCTTGAAATGTAAAACGATATATTAAGTCATTCCTTAATTAGAGATTAAATCCACAGTATGCAAATCTCTGAAAAAGTTAATAAATTACAAAGTAGGAACCTGACTTACTATGTAATTGACACAATCAGATGCCTTCCTGCAAAGGGGAGCACATTAGGAAGCAGTAAATCGCTGGTGCTTGAAGGGTAAGAAATTTGGTCTTCGAGAAATAAAAGGAGCAAAAAGAGACCTAAACAAAAATCACTTTTTTATAATGGATTCTTAAATTGTCTCTGTTTGTCCTTATGTAGACATAGGTGCCTAGTTACATATAAACAAAATTATTTTTTAAATATTTTTCATCTCTATAAAATTTTTAAATACTGTTTTTGGGATGTTCTTTATGAGGTCCAAATCTTTGAAATTCTGAATGTATTGTGCCAAGTTGATTTCATTAACAACCAATAAATGCCAGGCACTCAGCATTTATGTGTTTTACCATGTGTCTCTTGTATGTGACCATTGATTTTGCTCACGACTGCAATTGCTATATTTCAGTTTTCTAGGTAGTCATGACTGGTCATTCTATTTTAGTATTTCATATTTAAGTGAACATGTTAGGAAAATATGGTTGACTGCTGAGCCACATGGTACACTGTGTTTGCCATCCTGGGCAACTTTGTTATTATCTCTGGAATTCATAACTATCTCATTTTTGTTTTGTCATTTCCTGTGTTCCTTTCAATATTCCATCCCCGCAAAGAGCTGACAGAGTTATAACAGTCTAATTTGTTTGAGCAAAGCAGGTTCTCCATCACTTCCAATTTTTAAATGACTCTCGTCCTGGAGAGGCGGGCAGAATTGGAGGGGGAGACAAACCATGAGAGACTATGGACTCTGAGAAACAAACTGAGGGTTTTAGAGAGGAGGGGCGTGGGGGAATGGGTTAGCCCAGTGATGAGTATTAAGGAGGGCATGTATTGCATGGAGCATGGGGGTATTATACACAAACAATGCATCATGGAACGCTACATCAAAAACTAATGATGTACTGTATGGTGACTAACATAACATAATAAAAAATAAAATTAGAAAAAAAAGGAAACAAACAAAAATAATATAAAAAATTAGATAAATTACTCTCGTCCTCATGTTTCACCCTAGGCTTTTTGCACCATTGTTGTCCTTGTGTTTCCTTTCTCTGTCGTCTATGAATGCCCCTATAGGTGGTATCCTCGTGTACTGAATATCGAGTCTTTCTTTTTTCTTAGATAACAATCTTTTGGATAAAAACATCCTCCTCTGTCAGGATGAGAAAGTCAACATGTGAAGTAATTATTTGTTAAATTTATATTTGAAGCTGCCATTATTCTACCCTTCTTTCAACATATGAAAATATACCTCATTTTCTAAATGGGCTATAGACCATACAGTGCTAAGAAAAATTCCCCTATATGTCCATCTGGTCCTCAAGTTTCCAAGAAACATGTCAATACGTTTTATTGTGATATACTTTAATACCTGTATGTCATTAAAACTAGAAGTCCCAAATAATTTATATATATACTGTATGTAGTTAGGTTGTGCTATAAGTGTAAATTGATTGATCATGGTGGAAAGTTCTTTGGAATCTCACTTATATGACTCAAATCTTTATCTTTGAAAAAAAGGAGCATTATAGGGGCGCCTGGGTGGCTCAGTTGTTAAGCGTCTGCCTTCGGCTCAGGTCATGGTCCCAGGATCCTGGGATTGAGCCCCGCATCGGGCTCCCTGCTCAGCGGGAGACCTGCTTCTCCCTCTCCCACTCCCCCTGCTTGTGTTCCCTCTCTCAGATCTTTCTCTCTCTCTCTGTCAAAAAATAAAATAAAATCTTAAGAACAAAAGAAAAATACCATTATAATATATTACATTGAGCAAAAAAAATATATATATACATATATAGAGAGAATGTAATCCAATAGTCAATATTTAATATATAACTCTTAGAATGGAAACTTCTTTATGACTTTAACAGGTCAGATACACATTTTTAGCCAACTTGCACTGAACTGTACTCAGTTTTTAAAGAATATTTATCATAGGAGTTAGGAAATTTTTGAAAAATAAAAGTACCAAACTCAAGTAAAATTTTACACTTACCAGAACTGACATCTCCTAATTCTGTCAAGATCTTCAGATTTCCAAATTCTTAAGGAAATTAAATATATGCTATTGTTTCTTATGAATACAAATGGAAAGTGCCATTTGTTAATGAATCACTGTTCATTGATGTGGTAGACATAGCATCTATTCAAAATTCAGTTTGAGATATTCGTCCTTCAGCAGCTTTTTCTCTTCCTAGTATAAGTCAGTAGCTTCTCCTTGGTGTTTCTATCTTGTTTTTAGAATATCCCATGCAATTTGCTTACATATCTATGCATATCCTATTTTACCATGTAGGAAAGAAGAAATACTAACTATTCCTGCATGAGGCGCTGGTGTCTAGCAGAAACCTAGACCAGAATAGTTACTTAGGGTAATTTAGTAGAGGACTACGTCCTTGAGATTCTATGCTTCAGGAACACAAGCAACAGAGTTATCAGCTCATTGTAATTTCGCTTAATCTGTAAGAAGATTTGTCCAATGGCTCCTGCTTAGATGCATCCATTACCAGTATTTCTCCAGGTTTTCCTAGACAATGTCTGCTCCTCTAACAACCAGATGATTTTTTTAAATTTTTGGTCACAGTTGTGAACTCATAAAATACAATCACCTTAAATGTAAATCTTTGACCTCAGAAGGGTATATAAAGACCATCTCTAAATGAGACTAGAGTTTCCTGGAGACTAATATATTTTATGACTATATTGGAGGTTCACAAACAGAAATGAATTATGTACTTGGTGAGTATGAGAGGATATTGGAAGCTTTGCTTGGATATCTCTGACTATTCTGATATTTGCCAGTGCTTTCATTCTTCTGCTATGTTGAATCCTTTGCTTTTGTTAGAGCCTGTGTGAGTATACAGGAATAATTGTTGCAACTAGTGTAGTTGGCAGGGTTATTGAAACAACTCCAGATTTAATTTAAATATGGCTAAGGCTTTGTTTGGGAGGAAAAAAGGGAAGAAAGGGGAGAATAAATCATGTCTAATGCCAGATTGGCCCTTGAGCCATCCCTGATTTAAGGTTGCCCAAGTGTTATGATCAATTAAGGAAAATGGAATATAGAAGTGATAAATCCTGTGTTGGGGGAAATAGTAAAATGGATAAAGAACAAGATGTAAGCCAAGGACAAAACTATCAAAAATTTGGGTCCTTGGTTGCTCTGGGCTGTATTAGTGAAAGTCAAAATGGAGCCAGTTACCCCAAGTGCTTAAATCTGCCTAGTGGAGGATAAATTATAACTCCAGTTAGGATTTAAAATATTATTCTAATGGGAATTTGTAAACCTATCAGGTCATAATAGTTATGACTAACTCCACCCCTCATTATTCAAAATCTACTCCTAAGAGTATGGGTTTTTCTGTCAAGGAAATGACTCATTTCGTGGACAGATATAAACAGCTCCCAGAGGACTCTTGCTACAATAAATTTTACATATTTTTAACCAGGGCATATTCTACTGGCTCTGCTCACAATTGAAAGAAGAGGGAATTTGACAACACAAGATCCTCAGTAGGCAACTACATTCATCACTCTGTGTGTGGGATGGATGATTCCCTTAATTTTACCTCAAATTTATTAACCTATATTAAAGAAGGAGTTAGAATAAAGTATAAGGAGAAGGAAAACTGCTTTATTCTTTCTAAATATGTAAATATGCTGAGAATATAAGCCGTTTCAGATTGGTTATATCAATGATTCTTAAATGGAGATGACTTTGTTCCCCAGGGACATATGGCAAAATCTGGAGATTGATGTAACCATTTTTTGAGTTGTTAAAAAAAAAAAATCATTCAAGTTAAAAAAGAAGGAAATGCATCAGGAAGATTAAACCCAGCAGGAAACTTTAGAAGGTTGATTGAAAATTGGATGAAAAAGGAGGACTTCAATGTTGTGGCTACTGATGTGCTGATGGCCCAGGATCCGGGATTAGGTGCCTAAATGGTAAACGTCCCCTATTAATTCTGCAGACTCCACAAGAACCTCATTTAATCTGTTTCTTGCATACCAGCCTTCCTAAGGCTAAGAAATCTCAGAAAAATGCAAACTGTAAATCTGAATTGTTTGAGGCAAAACCAGTGAAGATGGTATGGGATGATAAAGAGGGCTACCGTTTTGAACAATGCGGTGGCCAAGATTTCTTAGTACAAAACCATTCACATTAATGTGGAAAATGCTGTGGGTGTGTAAAGAATTGCCATTACTGGACAGAGCACAACGTACATTCCCTAAATTTATAATAGAGTTTAAAGGATAATGTGATGAAACTTGAAGGTTGTAGTGATTTGACTATGAAAGACATATTTTTTGTTGTTGTTGTTTAGGGTTTTTTTTTTTATTTTTTTGAGAGAGAGAGAGAACACACACGTTGCGGGGGGCGGGGACAAAGGGAGAGAGAAAATCTTAAGCAGGCTCCACACTCAGCATGGAGCCTGACTTGGGGATCAGTCTCATGACCCTGAGATCATGACATGAGCTGAAATCAAGAATTGGAGGCTTAACCCACTGAGCCACCCACGTACCCCTAACTGAAAAGTTTAAAGGGAAAGTATGGCTCAAAGTAGGAATCTGTGAAAGAAAGTTGTGCATGATTGTTTTGATACCTCTTTCTGAACTCCTCATTGAAAGCTTCTGATATGTGAATGTCTCTTCCCTCATACAAATCATTGGGAGAAGTGTCATCCTTCATATCTGCTGTTTATATTCTTTTAGTTGGATATTTCTGATGTGAAATTACCAAGGGCCACTCAATTAGAAACAATATAGATTATCTGGAGAGGGATGGGGAGATTAAGGGGTTTTCAGCTCATACTCAGGATGTGTTATAGCAGATACTTGAAGAGTTTACTCACCAGTCCAGTATAGCCTGTAATGTAAAAGTTGGGATGCTTCCAAAGTTGTCAACTACACTAGAAATGATGTTAAATCAAGATATGTCATAAACTGAAGAACACTGGTGTTCTGTTGATAACCATTCGGCTAATGCTGTCTTTCAAATCCTACCCCAAAAGAAAGTCAAAGCAAATTTGCATTCATCTAGCGTGGCCAGGGATACATTTTTACTGTGTTCCCACAAAGATATTTATATTCTCTTGCTTGTTGTCATAACCTGGTAAAGGAAAAGTACCAGAAACATTTTGATGATATAATGATGATATCTCAATCTTACAATCAAGTTAAGACTGAATTAAAATTGTGGAGTGACCATATGACAGACTACCTGGGGATGGTTGCTTCACTTTGCTAACATACAAGATGTGGTGCACATATAAGATGTGGTAAATCTCTTAGAAAGAATCTGGGCATGAGTCGCCATGGAGACATTTCTCAAAGAGAAATAAATTTTTTTGGTCAGCACCAAAATATTAAAAAGAGGTAAAGACACTGACTGGGTTTCTTTATTTTTGAAGAATGATATACCACATTAGGGGTTCTACTACTTCTCTTTAATTGTTGGGGCATCCTAAAAAACTTTGCATTTTACTTACGGTAGTTTGGAGGTCGCTGGACAACACTTGTTCTGGAATGCTACTGCACTGTGTCCAGGTGATGGTCACCTTCTGACAAAATTTAAAAAAGGAAAGATAAATTTCCTCAATGGGCAGAATTATTAGTGGTGTTCTTCCAGTATCAGAGGAAGTAAATTATTATAATAATAGTAACACTATAGTATTGACTAGTACTAATTATTTTTCAGTAGGAATTGGACTGGCAATGGTTTAGACAATGGCCCTTGAAAGATTAAAGGATAAATGGCATATTTATTGAAGATGCTATGGCTTGGAAACTGTTATAGAAGAAACACTTGAGTGGGGTATATAAGGAGAAATTTCTCTTGAATATAGCAAGGTCTGGAAGCATCTGCTCTTTCAAAGTAGCATTCTAGGTACATAAAATGAGCACTCATGGAGGAATTTAAGGAATGTACATTTTATCATATCCCTCAAAAGTAAGAAAATTGACTAAAATTGTTATGTTTCTCACTAGAAAAAAACAACAGCAGACACTAAACTCCATCATGGGCCAAACCATAAAGAGCTGAACAAGTCCAGTGTGGGCAGGTGGATTATATCAGTCTGTTATCCAAAGCTTTTCATGGATCCCTATGGGTCTTAACTGGAACAGAGACTCATTCTGGATTTGGATTTGCATCTCTGCAACATAAGCTGATGTCTCTAACATTATTACGTGATTAAAACAGAAAATATTATTTTAATTTGTAATCCCTGTTTCAGTATCATCAGGTAAAGAAACTCATTTTCCTGCAGTTGCAGGGGTATAAAAGCATCCTGTACAAGCTATCATACACCTTATCATGTTCAAAGTAGTGGATTGTTTGAAAATGAGAGTTACTAAAACCATGCTTACAAGATTGAGGGATAATAAGTGTCTGAAATGATGACTTGAGGAACTGCATGCGTGTCGAAACTTGATCAGCACCGAAGTAAAGGAATATTATCACTGCATCTACTGTTGAGAAAAATAGAGAAGAGAGGGTGGGGCTTTGGCAGAACTTCTTTCTGACTTCTATAATATTTCATTTTCTCTGACTGATCCTATAGTAGTTCTGGGACCTGCTTGCATTTACTAGTTCCAGAAAAGGGATTGATTTCTAATATGACACAATGACAATACTTTTCAAAATAACTGCCCAAATTCCTAATGGAAGTTTGAAGTGGTTGTTTTTAACTCCTCAAGCCTATATTGATGTAATAACTACAGCTTTTTTCTTACCCAGTGGAGGAGATCATGCTATCAACTTGTGATCATCTAAACCTACTCCATATGACTGGGAAGGAACAAAGAGGGAAGCATTGGCAAGAACCATATTGATGACAGTTGTATGGGTTAGGCCCCTTGGCTGAACCAGAGGCTTCAGGTAAAAATTAATAATAAATGGGGAAACGGCAAGTGATTGCAGAAAAGAAAGGGCTAAGACATGGTTGATGCAAAACGGGAACATGGACATTACTTTGGTGTCTCCTGAGGCCTTGAGAGCTATGTCTACAGCCATCAATGGAGTGAAACTGTTTGCCTCCAGAAATCTCCTACATTTGAAGCAGAAAGTCCAGGATGGGTTCCAGTGAAATTAAGACTTGTTCAGACTGGATTTATCTGTGGGATGCACTTTATTGATGCTAATGACACCTTGTGGATGAAAGTAGCAATAATTAGAATGGTATTTACACAATTGCTTCTCTTATTAGATTTATATTTATTACAGAAAATCCTTTTGCAGGGGTAAAGGGCAGAAACTGTTGCCTACAGAGTGAATAAAATACACTTTATTCAACAGCAGAACCGCTAACAAATGTGTACCTATTAATCTGATAATTTGTAAGTAATATGTCAGGAGAACTGAAAGAAGTGTAGAAAAAGTGGCTTCTCATTTAGTATATTGAGTTGAGTTATTGAATCAACAAATAATAACAAAGCATAAGAATCAGTTTGTCTTGGAAATGTTTATTGGATAAATAGCAACATCACTTAAAAGATACTGTATCCAATCCCCCCAATAACCTGGGAAAATAAGGACCCTTAAGTCCATCTTCCAAGGAAGATAATCGGCATGCCTGTGGATTGAATAGCTTGTCAAAAATCACATAACTCACTAGAGAAGGAAACATAATCAAGGGGCCCCCAGGTGGCTCAGATGGTTAAGCCTCTGCCTTCAGTTCAGGTCATAATCTCTGCGTCCTGAGATCAAACCCCACATCGGGCTCCCGACTCAGTGGCGAGTCTGCTTCTCCCTCTCCCCCTGCTAGTGCTCTCTCTGTCTCTCTCTCAAATGAATAAATGAAATCTTTAAAAAAAGAAACATAATCAAAACCTGGATTTCCCCAAATGAAATGTGTGTGTTTGTGCATGTGTGCATACACGTGTTTGTTAGCACTCTGTCATTCAAATTTTTAGATAGTTAATATAACCCTGGAACAAATAATAATATTTTTTCCTTGGTTAATTGGTCATATTTATTATTTTCATCTATTTTTAACTTTTTTTTTTGTGGAGATTAATATAGTTTCTTGACCTCTGGGCTTGCTGAATTGCCACCTTTTAGCAAAACATTAAATTAAGGGTTAAAGCTGATTCTCTTGTTTTTTCTTCTTCAATGGCCAGAGTTTTACTTCAGAATTTCTGAGTTCTGGCGCCATAGAAATATCAGCTATGGTTTTGAGTTAATGTCAGTATTTTTGTAAAGAGCATTTAACCAAGGTATTTATAGGCAAATATTGATACCAACCTTATGGAACAAGATAGGAAGCAAATACAAATTCTGCTCCCCACCACTCTGGAAAACAGTATGGAGGTTCTTCAAACAGTTGAAAATAGAGCTACCATACGATCCAGCAATTGCACTACTGGGTATTTACCACAAAGATACAAATGTTGGGATCCGAAGGGGTACGTGCACCCCAATGTTCATAGCAGCAATGTCCACAATAGCCAAACTGTGGAAAGAGCCAAGATGTCCGTCGACAGATGAATGGATAAAGAAGATGTGGTATATATACACAATGGAATATTATGCAGCCATCAAAAGGAATGAGATCTTGCCATTTGCAACGACGTGGATGGAACTGGAGGGTGTTATGCTTAGTGAAAGAAGTCAATCAGAGAAAGACATGTATCATATGACCTCACTGATATGAGGAATTCTTAATCTCAGGAAACAAACAGTGTTGCTGAGTGGTGGGAGGTGGGAAGGATGGGGTGGCTGGGTGATAGACATTGGGTAGGGTATGTGCTATGGTGAGCGCTGTGAATTGTGCAAGACTGTTGAATCACAGATCTGTACTTCTGAAACAAATAACGCAACATATGTTAAGGAAAAAAAAAGAGAAGAAGATAGCAGGAGGGGAAGAATGAAGGGGAGTAAGTCGGAGGGGGAGACGAACCAGGAGAGAGGATGGACTCTGAGAAACAAACTGAGGGTTCTAGAGGGGAGGAGGGCAGGGGGATGGGTTAGCCTGGTGATGGGTATTAAAGAGGGCACGTACTACATGGAGCACTGGGCGTTATACGCATAACAATGAATCATGGAACACTACATCAAAAACTAACGATGTAATGTATGGTGATCAACATAACAATAAAAAAATTAAAAAAAAACCCTGCTCCCCAAAACAGTGGTAGTGTCACTCAGAAAGCTACAACTATTCATTCAAATTTACAGAAAATATTTATTATGCACCTAACAGTAAATGGGAAATAATTTAGGTTCTTGGGGTACAAAAAAACCTGAACACTGACAGACAAAATTCCTGACCATCATGAATTTTACATTCTACCATAAATGGGAAAAATAGTAGGCAGTAGAGTTAAGTTATATTTTCTGTCAGTCTGAGTCTGAGGATTGTAACAATCCAGGGAAGAGGATTGAATCTCTTACTTCAGCCATTCCATCAAGGGCTCAACCATTCCATCAAGGGCTCAACCATTCCATCAAGCGTTCAACCATTCCATCAAGGGCTCAACCATTCCATCAAGCGTTCAACCATTCCATCAAGGGTTCAACCATTCCATCAAGTGTTCAACCATTCCATCAAGAATAAATGGAATGACTGTTAAAGCCTTCAGTGAAGGGGGTACATTGATCTTAATTTGCAAGGAGGATGGGGCACTTGGGTGGCTCAGTGGGTTGAGTGGTAGACTTTTGATTTTGGCTCAGGTCCTGATCTCAGGGACCTGGGATTGAGCCCTACAACCAACTCCATGCTCAGAGGGGAGTCTCCTCCCTCTCCTTTTGCCCCTCCCCCCAAATAAGAAATAAATCTTCAAAAATTTTTTTGAAAGCAGAATATACAAAAGCGTGAAGAGGGAAAAGAAAGGGAAAGAGATTTTACATTTACCTTATATCCTTTGCCAAACATTCTTGTTTTGGGAAAGTGTAGCCTCCTATTTTCTTTCTGAACCCTGGCAATTTTCCTAATTTATAATAATTTCCTGGGTTCTATGGGGTTAAATAAATTTCCTAATATCACAACTTTTAAGCCAATGTTCAAGGTGAAGGAGGATATGCATAGTGAAACTCTTGGATATTCTCAGTGGAAAAAACTCTTGGATATGTCTACAGTTTTAGAGGATTCATGAATTGCCTAAAAATCAGTGACAATACTCAGAGTAGGAATTAATGTTTGATGCAAAAGGGCAACAGATTTTTAAAAAGCCTTTATTTATTTATTTGAGAGAAAGACCCAGAGCACAAGTGGGGGTGGGGAGGGGCAGAAGGAGAGGGAAAAGCAGACTCCCCACTGAGCAGGGAGCCCAACTCCACCTCGATCCCAGCACTCCGGGATCCCGACCTGAGCCAAAGGTAGACACTTAATCGACTGAGCTACCCAGGCTCCCCCTGATGCAAAAGGGACAATAGATTTGCCTGACCTCAGAGCTCAAGCTTTTAAAACATACTACAGGGAAGTGGAGAACAGTCTCTCTGAAAAATTTAAGGTTGCTATTCTCTGATACCACATCTTAACTAATTAAGGTGAATTTGTTCACTGGCTATCTAGAAAGTAAGAACATTGCCTATTTGTACCTACTTATAACCATTAAGAATAATGTGACCTTGTTGTTTGTATATGTGCATGTGTGAAGTTTATATAGTGTGCACAGCTTAAGACAATTTGATGGAGATTTTATTTTTAAAACCTCAATATTTAAAAAAATAATAGCTCATAAAGTTTTTAATTGTTTCCTGTTATGCATTCCAATTCATAAAAAGATCACCTATTTAGATTATGAATCAACCAAGATCAAACTTTTAGCCTTAGCTGATTGCAGGTTTTTGGGAAATGTATCTGCTTCCTGCCATGTTTTTGTCACTAAGCAATTACAGCCATATGGTGTTTCATGCTCAGCAATATTTTTAAAATGATATGGCTTTCTGGAACCAAACCACTGTTATAAATAACTGGACTGGAGGGCAATACGCTATAGAGTTCTGAATACAAAAGTCAGAGATGCATAGATATTATTTTGTCCATTGCTGGGAAAGAGAACTCATGTTCTATCTCTACTGAGAGATTAAGAAGAAATGCAGAGCAAGTGCCCCCAGAGAAATGAATTGGGTGCATCTGCTGTGACAGACATCGCTGGTCACCACAGTATCTGCTCTGCTCTTCATTTCTAGTAACAGAGTCCAATTTTATTGAGAACAAATAAACCAGCTAAACACAGAATTAGCATATAACTCAGCAATTTCACTGCTGGATATACACCCATAAGAATTGAAAACATGTGTTCAAGTACTTGTATAACACATGAATGTTAATAGCAGCACTATTTGTGGTAGCCAAAGGTAGAAACAGCCTAAACATCCATTAGCAGCTGAATAAACAAAGCATAGTATGTACAATAAAATACTGTTCGTCCATAAGAGCAGTAAATTACTGATACATAGATGAATCTTGAAAACAAAATTTTAAGCAAAAGAAGCCATAACTAAAAGATTGCATACCGTATGATTCAATTTATATGAAATATCCAGAACAGGTAAATCTTTAGAGTCAGAAAGCAGATTAGTGATTGACAGGGGCTCATGGTAAAGGAGGGTGAGGAGGAAACTATTTCATATGTGCAGTGATGAAAATATTCTGATATTACATAGAGATGATGGTTGCACAGCATTGTGAATGTAATAAATACCACTGAGTTGTACACTTTTAAAACTTTATTTTATGCCTTGTGAACTTTACCTCAATTAAAGAAAAAAAACACTCTTGAAAATAAAGATTGTCTTAGGATCAGGGTTAAAAGAATGATTCAACTAAAACACCACATTTTTGGTTTTCTTACAACTATGTGTGGCCACATAATTAAGTTCTAGATGTTAAAATGTCAGTAGAAGTGTTATGAAGGATTTCAGAGAAGACATTTAAAGAGGCATAACTCTTGTTGTTTTTCATATAGCTTTTTCTCCTTATCTGCAAAATAGTTATAATGGCTGGAGCACCAGCAGCCACCTTGGAATATGAGGTAACTTTGAGATTGGAAGGTCATATGGGAGCCTGTGTTCCAATGAGTCAGGACATGAGAGAGAAATAAATTTATATTCTGTTTAAGCCTATCTTTATTTTTGTCCCTGTTAAATGCATCACGTCATCATACTAATTAAAACTATCTGCTTCCCCTGTGACCTGTAGGTTTTACCATCTGAAGGGATATTCAGAATAATTTCCTTTAATAAAGGTATATGCCTATAAAGGTATATATCCCAATTAAGGGTAAATTCAAGTAGCTCTTTGTGAAGGGAATTAGTCATGAGACAAAAGGAAATTTCAATGCCTTTTAAAAGAGCTGTGAAAAGTAATAATTATTGATGCCACGGTTTTAGTATTTATTTTTGGAAGTATAGGACCTTGCAAGATTGCTTTATTTGGAACTATACTATAAATTTTGTAGAGTATGTTGAAATTAAATAGGAACAAACAAATTTGCCTTTTAATGCCATATGATGTGAAAGCTTAATTTTAAATATAAGTATTTAAAACAACATATTGGGGCGCCTGGGTGGCTCAGTAGGTTAAGTGTCTGCCTTCAGCTCAAGTCATGTTTGCAGGTTCTGGAATCAAGCTCTGCATGGGGCTCCCTGCTCCTTGGGAAGCCCGCTTCTTCCCTTGCCCTCTGCCACTCCTCCTGCTTGTGTGCTCATGCTCTCTCTCTCTCTCTCTCTCTCTCACAAATGAATAAATAAAATCTTAAAAACTAAAAATAAAAAAAACAACGTATTAATGAAATCCTAAGGAAAAAAATGACAATAGTTAGAAAGAAAGGAGGTCAAATTATTTATAGTTGTGAGAAAATACAGTTTCAGTTTGAGCACTTTACCTAGATTAAATGTTTGTTATCCTTTGGGAAGGAAGGGATTTTTCATATAGTTTGGTATGGGAGTATTACAATCCAGCTGGTATGGTCATTTTTCTTACAGTATTAATCTATATTAGTAAAGGAATATGAGTAAAAAGGGAAACAGAAAAAATATAGGCTAGATTCCAAATTGGCTCTTCCTAAAAAAGAGATAATTGAACAATTTTTTTTTTTTTTTGAAAACACTTGTTAACACTTGATTTAGTATGGGTATAGGGGAAGGCTTTTAAAACCTAAATGTTTAATATATCATATGTAATGTGATATATTTGATTTATCATGGTATATTCAAGGCTTCCAAGGCTTCCATATTTACTGTTTTGTGCTTCAATGTAAATGTAAAGTGAAAAGTAATTGAAGTCAGAAAACTAAACTCACAAATTGAGATTACTTCAGAGATATTTTAGAATGAAAAGTACAAAGAGAATTGCAGCAAGTGATAATCGCTAACACTTAAAAGGCATTTAATATGCGCAAGGCATTGTTCTGAGGCTGAGAGATTTTCTCTAACCATGAAACCCTGACTCATTACTTCTGTTCGCCAGATGAGGATTTTGAAGCGTGGCAAATGTAAGTAAATAAAAATGACATTATGTAACGCAGGTTTTGTCCAATATTATATGGAAACCATGGATATTTGAGACTAATACAAATAATGATGAACGTACTAAGTAAACATACATGTATATTTGCTCTAATATAAGATCGGTTCCAAACAAAAGACAATATCCTGTTTTCCACTGAGATCTACAAGTTTCTTAGTCTCTTGTAAGATTATACATTTGAGAGATGTACCTGATGTACCAGGTATCTACTTAAGCTACTTCGTTACCTGTGCATTTTTCAAGCATCATAGTATATAAAATTATATATACTTGGAAAATATATGTTTTCCTCTTTTGTATTTTACATAAAAATGTATTCAAACCCTTCAAACATGTCTTCAAGATCAGGTGAAGGGTGCCACGTCCAGATCTACATTTTATGTCACCAACTCTGTCACTCAGAGTCCAACAATGCCCCTTTTGTCTAAATTTTTCAAAATCGTGAACGTTTTAAATCTATATGGGATACTGTCATCAGACACTTGGTTAACCTCCTTGCACCCAATCATAAGATAAGTTAACCTCATGGTGTATAGTCATGATCTCCTTACCACAAGCTTTTACCACATTGCTGTATGTGTGCAACTTTGTGTGGAGGTGTGATCCACAAAGGACTAATCCAACCAGTCTTGCCAAGTGGGAGACCATTATTTGGGAATCTGTTCTAAATCTATTTTTTTTTTAAGATTTATTTATTTATTTTGAGAGAGTGAGAATGAGAGAGAGAGAGAGAGAGAGAGCACATGAGATGGGGGAGGGTTAGAGGGAGAAGCAGGCTCCTCGCTGAGCAGGGAACCCCATGCGGGACCCGATCCCGGGACTCCAGGGTAATGACCTGAGCTGAAGGCAGTCACTTAACCGACTGAGCCACCCAGGCGCCCTGTTTAAATCTAAATCCACTGAAAGTCTTATCCTCCTTCTTTATCTTTTCTACCATGTAATTTTCATAAGCTCCCTAATTTTTTTCTTTTTTTTTCTTTTGGTCTGTATTTTGGTGTTCATTTGCAAATGTGAGCAATACGTGTATAACATAAAATTTACCATTTTAATCATTTGTAAGTGTGCAGTTCTGTGGCTTTCAGTCTTTTTACATTGTTGTGCCAACATCACCTCCATTCATCTCCAGAATGTTTTTCATCTCCCCTAACTGAAACTCTGTGCCCACTAAATGCTAGCTCCCCATTCTCCCATGCCTGGAGTCCATGGCAGCCACCATTTTCCTTTCTCTACAACTTTGCTACTCTAGGAAACTCACAGATGAAGCCTACCATATTTATCTTTTTGTGACTGATTACTTTCACTGAGCATAAGATCTTCAAGGTTCATCTGTGCTGTAGTGTTAAAAACACTTTAACATTTTAAGGCTAATAATATTCCATTGTGTATATATATCACATTTTGTTTATCCATTTATGTGCCTATGGACAATTGGGCTGCTTCCACCTTTCGGATTTTGTGAATAATGTTGCTATGAACTTGGTGTACAAATACCTATTCTAATCCCTCCTTTTAATTATATGGGTATATACCCAGGAATGGAATTGCTGGATCATATGGTAATTTCATGTTTTTGTTTTTTGAGACAATTGCATAACATTTTAAACTGATTTTTGACTGAGATCTCAAGACATCATGTTGAAGAATTAAGTCCCAAATCTACTTTATTATTCAAAACAATGTAGGTGAAAGATAAAACCTATAATTACTGATTGATAAGGCTTATAGGTGAATAAGTCTAATGAAAAGAAAAAAGTCAGTTTATATATAATCATACACAGTGTTTAGCCTTGTTTGAAGTTGGGGACACAAGGACTGGCACTTGGAATTGATTTGGGTTTGGAATTTTCTTTTTTTTTAAAGATTTTATTTATTTATTGGGGGGAGAGAATGAGGGAGCATGCGCGCACGCATGGGGGGGCAGAACCCCCGCCAAGCGGTGAGCCTGATGCGGGGCTCGATCCCGGGGCTCCATCCCGGGGCTCGATCCCGGGGCTCCGGGATCCTGACCTGAGCCGAAGGCAGTCGCCCAACCGACTGAGCCACCCAGGCGCCCCATGGCTTTGGGAATTTTTTTAATGTATGTTATAACCTCCTGTGTTATATACATTCCTCCCTTTTGTTGTTCATTGTAATACAAAGCTTTTATTACAGCAGGTTTAAAAAATGTTTTCAGGAACAGACAAATAACTAGCCAGCAGACGCATAATCATCGTTTGTGTCCTTGAATATGTGGATCTCATTAAATAAGTATGAAATATATTTTACTTCAAGAACACTAAATTGCTTTGCTTATCGAGATATATCAACACAAATTGGCTTTGCCATTTGATTGCTTTGAAAAAGTACCTACTTAGCATCATATAGCTTTGTAATAAACAGTGCTTGAGGTAGTGTGCAGTCGTCTATTTCATTTTAAAGGACAAAATTGCTCCTTTAAAGCTGACTTTGTTTAACTTTATTTTTCTATGCAAAAAAAAAAAAATTATTGAAAGTTAAATTAGTTTTATTCTGGAAAGATCATATGCTGAAGTACACAAGAAGTGTAAAAGGGAAAATATAATCATTCTTTGATGACTTTCAATTTCTTCTATAGTTATTGAATTCACAGTTTGAATTCTTCACATTTTGAATTCTTCATCCGTAAATTTGTCAATGTTACCTTTCAACAAATTCCAATTTTACAAAGATTTTCTAAATTATTAGTTTAGAAAATTTCAGGCTATTGTCTCTTAAGTGCCTACATTTGTTGGTTTATCGACTTGTTCTTTTAAATATCTGTATATTTTTATCTTGCTTAACTATATGTTTTGTAGATATGTTCAGTATATTTCCTTCAATCTCTTTGATTTTTTTTCTAATTTATATTTCTTTATTTTGTTTAAAAGTATTTTTGTTTTATGTTAATTATTTCCATCTTGCTTTCCATAAAGTTTTTTTTTGCTATGTTTTATAACATCATTAACCTTTCTTCCACTTAAATGATAAAAACCCAAACACCTACGTGATAATTTTTATTACTCTTCAAAATATCCATTTTTTTCCTTCCTGGTGGTGATTGTATTATTCTGCCACTTACAATAAAGCTTGGCTATGTGCTTTTCTTTGGCCAACAAAATATGAGATGTGACACATGTCCCTTCCGGGTAGAAGATTTAAAAGGCTGATCCTGATTACCTCTGCTCTCTCTTCCCTCTGCTTTGGAGACCAGAAATATACGTACATCAGCCTAATCCCAGAGTGGAGACAAATATTATGTGGGGGGAATGTCCCAGCCAGACAATAACACACATATGGTATGTGGACAAGTAAACCATTATTGCTTGACATATTAAAGTTTGGTGTTCTTTGTTACTGCAAAATAAACTAGTGCATCTTGACTGAACAGCCCCTTACATCATTAACAGGCTAAGGGGGGAAATAATCATGTTATTTAAAAAATACATCATCCATAAACTAGGAATATTCCAGTTCAAACTCATGAGAACCAGTCCTATAACTCCAACCTATCACCCAGCCTAATCGTGAGAGAAATGTTGGGCAAATTTCAAGACAGGGACATCTTACAATACACCTGAGCAGTACTCCTCAAAATTGTCAAGGTCATGAAAAGCAAGGGAAGTTTAAGAAAATGTCACAGACCACAGGAGCTTAAGGAGACATAACAACTAAATGTAGTGTGGCATCCGGGATGGGATTCTGGGACAGAAAAAGGTCATTGAGTGAACATGAAGGAAATATGAATAAATTATGAACAATAAGTAATATATTTTTTAAGAGAACAAAGAATCTCTGTAGTGAAATCAAAGAAATGTTCAGATGCTGATCCATAAGTGTTCTGTCCTTTTATCAACTGAGTACATATTTAAATAATTTTTTCTAAGAAGAACCATGAGTGTGTAATTTCTGGGTCTATGCATACATGGGAATGCATTTCAGTGAACTGACTGGACATAGACTCAGATCACGGCCAAACCTAAGAGCTCTGAGGACATTTCTCTCTTATCTTCTTGTTTAGCATTGCAAAGAAAAAGTCGGAGGCAAACCTGATTTTAATGCCTTTTTATTTATTTTTATTTTTTTAAAGATTTTATTTATTTATTCGAGAGAGAGAGAATGAGAGAGAGCACGAGAGGGAAGAGGGTCAGAGGGAGAAGCAGACTCCCCGCTGAGCAGGGAGCCCGATGTGGGACTCGATCCCGGGACTCCAGGATCATGACCTGAGCCGAAGGCAGTCGCTCAACCAACTGAGCCACCCAGGTGCCCTTAATGCCTTTTTAAAAGCAATCTGACGTTTCTACTTAAATGTCGTATGGGTTTCTTGGAATTACAATTATGTCATATGTTATCAGGGCTTTCCTCTATGTATATAGCTTCTTCCTGTTGTTTTTTTCAAAACATGGGTGAGCCTGTCTTATCTCCAGGTCATTGTCACTTTTTAGCTCAGGAAGTGTGCATTATGTGCTTTGGTTCCTTTTTTTTTTTTTTTAACCACCCCCCAACACCCACTCCCATGCCCTCATCCCCGCCACGCCCTGGTTCTTCATTTCTATTTATCCTCTTTCCCATCAATTCTGTCTCTTGAGCCATTTATCTGTATTTTGGGAGTATTTCCTCCAAAAGATGAATCCTGTTTAATCATTATTTAAAAAGCCTAAAACTTTTAAGATCTAACTTTAGTAGAAACATGGAGGAATATTGGTGCTTTACTCATGACCTCTAGACTAGCCTTCCTTTCAAATCTTGTCCATCCCCCAACTTTTTCTTAAAGTTTTTATTTTTAAGCAATCTCTCCACCTAACATGGGGCTCGAACCCACAAACCTGAGATCAAGAGTTGCATGCTCTACCGATGGAGCCAGCCAGGCATCCCTCCATCCCAAATTCTAAGACCCAGCTGTGGCTCCTTCCGAGTTGCTCTTCAGGATCCTGGCCTCTCCTGACGTCCTGGTTCTCTGACTATTCTGGGATAAACCTGCAAGACGGAATGCACCCGTTCTTTTCCCAGTCACATCTGAAGTCCTGGCAGGGTCACTGCACTCCCTTCAGCAGTAATTCCATGTAACCAGCAGGAATTGCCACTGGGTCTTTTTCCTTGATGTAACCAATTTCCAAAGCTTTCCTTGAAGTAACTACAGGTTCCAAGGAGATAGTCCTTAGTCCTTTAAACCCATATTCACATGTCTTATTAAGATGAGTAGCCTTTTAATAAATATGGAAAAAGAGAAGAGAAAAGGAAGGGAGCAGCTTGGGTGTCATGGTACTGCAGTAGATGGAGGAAAGAACCAGGACCAAAGCTGCCTGCAGCATCAGAAAATTCCATGAAAATAGAATGAAGCTAAATGATGTTATTCTGTTTGTACTGTTACTTTAGTCGGTTAATTTCTACCACTCTGAGCTAGAAGCAAAAATCAGAGCCATTCAAAAATCTTTCTGAGTTTTCCTTGAAAATCACTGCCATCAAAATAATGATTTAAATAATTCCAAATCATGTTACTTTATCGAATATCAATGATACCACTATGAAAATTTCCCTTAAGCACCAGTATATGCTCTTGATAGAATCCTAGTATCCAGGATCATTGAAAATATGTGCCTGTACATCTTTCACACATCCGCAAATGAAAAATTGAAGGAGAGTATATCCAATACTACACGCTCATTCTCATGTCTATTTGAAATTACCCAGTACTAATTATTTACTTTTGTTTTCCCTGGTACCTGGCCCTGAACCCACTGATTATGTCAGTTGTCCTTTACACCTTCTGAAGCATTATTATATCTTTTATGTATTGGGCTAGGTTCTACGTGCAAAATACGACAAGCAAAGTTGAGCAAAGAAGGGCATCTATTTTGTATTTTGAGTCTGCCCTGTGCTATTATACTTAGCATAATGATATTTGTCTCTAAGAATAATATCCAAGGTATTGGATTTAAGGAGCCAGTTTACAATGACTTCTAAATTTTGTTTGTGCTGGTTTCTCATTTTCAACCATATATAATTTATTTTTGCCCACATTATTTGTCTTTCTGTTGTTCATGGTTTTTATTACATGGCGGAAGTTCTAGAGAGTTTTGTTGAATAAAAGTGACCTAAAGGTAATCAATAACATCATTTAAGATAAATCCTATGCATATCAGGTGGTAATAATGTCAGACGCATCTAGCAAAGAATTTATGCAGAAGCCATTATCTTTCTCTATCAAAATAATACTACTACTGAGAAGAACATAAAAGTAAAAAACACAAAACATTTGGTTGCTTTAAATATACACTGTCATTTAATGCTCATAACAACCATTTGATTTGGATATTATTACAAACCTTTTTTTCTTTTCAGGGAAAGAGATTTAAGCATACATTAAGTTATATAAATGGGATATGTTTCCTTTTTTTACCATTCAACCTTCCTGATTCATTCTCTTATGAAATACAATCTTTCCCTAGGGGGATTGTGGGGCGGAATTAGGTGGGAGAATTAGATAAAGAAATATGTCAGGTGTGTGTATCATTTCTAGACTGATTCTGCAGAGGTCATATTGGGGAGAGAGAAGGAAATTCTTTTTTTTTTTTAAGATGTTATTCATTTATTTGAGATAGAGAGAGAGAGAGAGCATGAGGACGGTGGGGGGTCAGAGGAGAGGGAGAAGCAGGCTTCCCGCTTAGCAAGGAGCTGGATATAGGGCTCGATCCCAGGACCCCAGGATCATGACCAGAGCTGAAGGCAGACGCTTAACCAACTGAGCCACTCAGGTGCCCCAAAAATCCTTTAATTCAGAGATGTCTTGCCCTTTTTGAATTGGGAATTCTGGAAAACGAATTCTGAGCTGGAGGAGCCTGTTCCAATATCGTGGATATGGATGTAAGCTGACTTCACAGTGGCGGGGGTTAATACGGGCGCCTAAATTAGTCCGTTCAGCTATGTCAGACGTCCAGGAGTTCTTCCATGTGCTTGGGACGATATGTAGATGCGCCAAGGGATGCAAGGGACAGAGAGGAAACTTAACATAAAGATGCTGCAGCATACAAGGATTTCAGCGTGGCTGCTCGCCTTGTCCATGCTGATCACAAAGGGAATAAGCTCCATTTGTGAAGTTATCATTCTGGCATGCATATGGGCAATCCTGTGGAGATTATACAAAATCCAGGTTCCACCGCATGAAGCCAAAACCCCACAGCCTCCCTCTATTAGATCACATAAGCTCCCTGATATCGAGACATACCATCTTACAGATGAAAGAGAGGATATGAGACAAGGACATTTTCCCACAAATAACTGATTATCCAAAAGAGGTAATATTGAACAGAAAGACACGGAGATCAAATTATGGGTGATTATAATATTTGACTGCTTCCCTTCCCCAATTCCTAGTAGGATGAAGGGGGATAGTTCATGAAGAAGTTGAGAATGATTATTTAAAAAACAAACAAAATTACAATAGCTTACATAAAATCTAACATCTTATAAGTGACAGACATCCATCCTCTGACAACATATTGTATGTGTTTCAAGTTATTTCTTGTTATGCATGGTAGGAAACATCATTCTCAATGTTCACTAACTAGAAATGGGCTTAATGAGAGTAGTTACTTTCTATTTTTTTCCCCACTGTTCTTTTTTTGTTTTGTTTTGTTTTGTTTTTTTGCCTTGTTTAGCACCTCGCACATGGTAAGCACTTAATAGATACAAAATGCAAAATTAAGGAATAAACTAAACCAGACATTTTAGAAAGGCAACCTTGAGCTTCCCTGCATTCAGGCTTTTTCCTTTAAATATGGTAAGATTCAACAATGAGATGAGAATAAAAATGGAAATGATTATTGCAATGTATTTGTTCATGATCAATGCAACTTAGAGCTTGTTTCAGAGTGATATTTTGATGGATAAACCAGAGTTGTTTTCTGTATACTCCTACTCACTGCACACAATGACCACACAGCTTGTCCTTGGCCTGGGTTTCTTGATTTTCTGTTTTTTTTTCCCACTCCATGCATTTTCAAAGCAACATCTATGCTTCATATCAATCTTGACAATCCACTTATTGAGGATAATGCTTGTGAGGTTTATCTGAAATACAGTTTATAATTCCAGATTGAGTTGTTTTTTAAACATTTGCAAACAACCGGGCTATTGAAAATGAGATGTATTCTATAATATATTGTATTTAAAAATGAAAAAAAAGTACAGTATCTACACTAATTGCAGCTGCCCTGAAAATTGACATTGAAAATGCAGCTATAAACATGAAATGAAAACGAGATAAAAATGCAAAATAGCTTAATGTTTAATTCTCTGTGATTCTAATTTCCGTAAACACAAAGGTCAAGTATAGAATGACCTTCATCTCATTTCTAGTCAGGAGACATTGGTCCCACCTGATCTCCACATTCATTACAACTCAAGGAAGCTTTTCCTTAGGAACCCATTGTCGAATCTCCCAGGAAGTCGTTTTCATATTCATAAGCATTCCCATTGCAAATTTTTATGCTGTATTTGGGAGTACTAGAATTCATAATTGTCACATACGGAGACTTTTTCTCTTTAATCTCTAACCTAATTTTGGATGACGGATGCTGGTCATTAAGTGATATGTGTTATGTGAAACAACTTTCAATCAATTTTTAAACAATATTCATCATTTTAAGTAACTGTCACTAGATATTGAAGGTATACATTGGTAGATTTGCAGCTCAACATGACTACGACGGGAGCTCCTATTTGCGTCTTGAAATACGAGTGCCTTCCTTTCCTTCCTTTTTCCTCCCTCTCTCCCTTCCTTCCTCCCTTCTTTTCTTCTTCCTGTTCTTCCTCTCTTTAATGTCAGAAAAATATGAAACAAAATCAACCCTTTATAAATCACAAAATAAAACAAGTAATGCTGTGTTAAGGAACATCTGGTATTCAGGTGTAGAGCTGTCAAGTGCCTTTTGAATATTCACTCAGCAGGGTATCTGCAATTTAAATACCTTGTTATAGTTAATAAGAGTTGTCAAAGAAGCATATTAACATGCCTTAGGGATTAATTCTGCACTTTACAGACTTCATGTGTGTGAATAAGGCAAGCCTATAACATGAGTTGCACAATCCCAAAAGGCTATACTTACATCTTTTAGGCAATTATAGTTTGGACAATCAAATATTATGTCTCTGATTGTATTTTAATAAAAATAATTATTCACATATACATTATTGAAGATGCTATTTAAAAGTGCATCTTACACTTACATTTTTGAATTAATAACAATGTATTTACATGTCTACAAACTTTTCTCTTTAAAGGTAAAAAAATATTTTAGTATTTAGTGGACAATGAATTTTTAAGTCAAGAAGAGGGTAATTTAGATAAAAAGTAAGAATTGCTTGATTTAAGCAAGTTCTGCATCTCGCTGCTACTTTAGAGAAAACCTTTAGTTTAACTGTTACATCTTATATCAAACTCTATAGTAACAGAAAAATGACTGGAGATCATCAAAGATGATTGGAGATCTTGCTTTTCGAAAGTTTGCCTGATGCCAGGTCACGTTTACAAAAGACCTACATTAGTAAAGTCTGTAATTGTTGTCACTAACTGAAACTCGAGGACTTTTGCTTTTACAAACAAAAGGTGAAGAGCAAAAATATCTTCCGTGTTTTTTCTGCAGCCTCCCAGTTTGGGGGCAGTGCTCACAGGAGCCGAGAGAGTGGTGCTCTCCAGTTTCTTTCCCAGAACTACCCTCAGCATCTCAGCATCAAGCTGCTAGAGCCTGGAACTGTGTCTGTGAGCATCTGGGCTTTATCTCGATTTATTTTATGCATCTGTTCACATGCATCAGAAAAGCCTAAGAGAGGTTACTTGGGGGTCTGAAATGCTAAAAAAAAATTTCCATATAAATTAACGGTAACTGCTTCCTTGCTTTAAGTCATTTCGGCTTAACCCAAAGTTTCTTTTCCTTTTTTTTTTTAAGATTTTATTTATTTATTTGAGAGAGAGAGAGAATGAGAGATAGAAAGCATGAGAGGGAAGAGGGTCAGAGGGAGAAGCAGACTCCCTGCTGAGCAGGGAGCCCGATGCGGGACTCGATCCCGGGACT
The DNA here is from genome assembly GCF_003265705.2 of Callorhinus ursinus. NCBI lineage: Eukaryota > Metazoa > Chordata > Mammalia > Carnivora > Otariidae > Callorhinus > Callorhinus ursinus. The sequence continues at coordinate 8,782,896 of NW_027397073.1, read as the reverse complement.
CCAGGATCATGACCTGAGCCGAAGGCAGTCGCTTAACCAACTGAGCCACCCAGGCGCCCCTTAACCCAAAGTTTCTTAAAAACATACTACTTTCAGATAGGAGGAGGAACCTCTATTTCTTTTCCTACATTTTTGTCATTGAAGGTGAGATTTCTTACACAGTTATTTGATGTACTTGTTTCAGTGAGGTCACAACCATCCCACATTATGCGTTTAACACGATTCCTTAAAACTATATACCCAAGTCTCTTATATGAATACTATTTTATTTCTGCACTCTTGCAGCTAGAAGTAGCTGGAGAGAAACACATAGTCCTGTTGGTGCTATCATTTCAAATGCATAATAACTATCCCCAAGGGAATAACCACACTTCTATTTTGAACTTGCTCTTCCACATTCCTTGATTTCTATTGTAAGCCTTCTTTTTCCTCAGACTTCGGACAACTTTAGATATTCTTTTTTCAACCGAATGGTCTTACTCCATAGTTTTCTGGCTTGCTAGATTGCTAGTTTGCCACATTCACTACCTGCCTAGATGCATGCATGCCCATATTCTCTGCCTTGAGGGGCGGGGGGGGGCATATCTTGAAAATAAACACTATTAATATTTTTGTAAGTTTCTTTCAGCTCTTAGATTTATTGCAGTGTTTTCCGTTATATATAGCATAACTGCAATATTATTGCATATAGAATTTGTTTCTGTGAGGGCAAATGATTTTTATAAGCATAATTTTCCCAGAATACATCATTCTATTTGCTTGAAAACTTAGTAGAACTCCAATAGGATTTTTTACACCCTTATATAGTTTATCATTGAGTTCATATGATCTAAATTGTAGAAATAACACAAAGTATTATCTCATTATTCAATTAATAATTTCCCTGTGGGTTCTTTCTACAACATAATAGATAAGTGTATATGATTACGTGTTTTATTAATAAGGTAGTTTTTTAACTGTGTTTAAAATAAGTCTTAAAATAAGTCTCAACTTATTTGCATTAATATTTCTCATCAAAACAGAAGACCACATTCTTTTGAAAATGACAAAAGATTTACAGAATTATATCTAACAATCTGAGCACACAGTTTATCAATAATGTTAGTTTAGTGAACTGGTTTTCAATCTCTAATATATTTTACACACGTGCATTTTACTACATTATTTTTTTTAAACGCTAATAAGAGATCATATCCATTTAACTTTGGTATTCACCCATATCTGCCTATAGTGGCTGTGGGCTGCTCACCAACACATTAGATTATCAACTTCGACTTAGAGGCAGTCAAGCATAGGTTGCTGTTGACAGAGGTCAGGGAGCAGTCTATGACCACTGGTCAAGCTATCTCGCTGAGCAGAGAAAGTGGCCTGTGTGAATTATAATTGTAATGCTCAAAACGTAACATCATTGTTAAAATTGCTACTGCAGTTCACAGAGTTTTCAAAACACAAATGGGCATTGGTAAAGTGTTCTGGTGGTTTTGAGGGTAAAATGTCCTCTCTGCCTAAGGAACAAAAGTGATAAAATATTATAGAATTGTTTTCTTCTGTTTCTAAATATGTATACACACATGTAATTGATAGAGTAAGCAGTGAGTTAGATAGGAGCAGGGAACAAATGTATTCCAACTGATAAAAAACGTGGAAACTAAGTTCCAAACAAGTAGGAAAGACCCCTGGGGATAAGCATGCATTCTTTGCTGTAACTGCTTCCCCACAGGAGTAACCTACAGTTTCATTATGATATATTTGCACTGCGGTTTTACCCTCCCCCCCCACTCGCGGGACGAGGCCTCCATGACAAGGACCATATAGGAGCAAAAACCTGTAGAAGGAGTCCCTTTGATGATGGGAAGCAACCTCAGTCAGAGACCACACTATGACCCATAACCAATGCAAAGATAGAGGGAAAAGGCCAGCCTGACCCGAGGGGCAGCCTCCAACTCTGGGCCTGCATCGCTCCCCCTCCCCCGGGGGTGCACTTTCACTCTGACCACTATTAAATGCTTGCTTGCTTAAGAGTTTGGCTCTGAATTCATTCTTGGTGGAACTCAAGAACCCAGGCCAGTGAACAGGACTTGCCACTAACAATTACTTTTGAATATTGTAATACTTGAAAGATATCTAGATAAGATTGAAGCAATCTGTTGCTTTGCAGTCTTGGACCTCTTGTTCTAGCAACAAAAATAACTTTTTGTTTCTTTTGCTAATGACCTCTTCTCCGTAGTTACATGCAGCCCTACTCATTAACCTGGAGGAATAATAGTAATATACATCTTCCTCCCCATCAAGTTACTTAACCCATCCATCACCTCACATATTTATCTTTTGTGTATGTGAGAACATTTAATTTCTACTCTCTTAGCATATTTCAACTACACAATACAGTGTTATCAGTTGTAGTCATTCTCAGACGTTATTCATCTTATGGCTGACAGTTTACTCCCTGTCACCAACATCTCCCTATTTCCTCCATATCTTAGTTTTGGGCAGCCACTTTTCTAGTCTCCGATTCTGTGAGTTTGACTTTTTGTTGGTTTCTTTTGTTTTTGTTTAGATTGGGAATATAAGCAATACCATGTAGTATTTGTCTTTCTCTGTCTTACTTATTTCACTTAGCATAATACCCTAAGGGCATGGGAATACAGATATCTTTTTGATAACCTGTTTTCATTTTCTTGGGTTATGCTGGATCATATGGTAGGTCTATTTTTTTTTTAAGATTTTATTTATTCATTTGCGAGAGAGACAGAGAGAGAACAAGCAGGGGGAGAGGCAGAGGGAGAGGGAGAAGCAGACTCCCTGCTGAGCAAGGAGCCTGATGCGGGACTCGATCCCAGGGCCCTGGGATCATGAGCTGAGCCGAAGGCAGACGCTTAACCATCTGAGCCACCCAGGCGCCCATGGTAGGTCTATTTTTAACGTTTTGAGGACCATCCATACTGTTTTCCATAGTGGCTTCACCAATTTACAAATAATATTTAAAAACTAAAATATTGGGCGCCTTGGTGGTGCAGTAGGTTAAGCAATGACTCTTGCTTTAGCTCAGATCCTGATCTCAGGGTCATGAGATCGAGCCTTACCACAGACTCCTCACTCAGCATGGAGTCTGCTTAAGATTTTCTCTCCCTCTCCCTCTGCTTCTCCCCCTCATGCTCTCTCGCTCAAATAAATAAATAACACTTTAAAAAAAGAAAACCTAAAATATAACGTGCTAGGTCCATGCTAACCCGATTATTACATTTTAGTGTAATGCTTTACATATGGTAACATAATCACAGTGAGGCCATTTAGAATCAACTCCAGAAAGTTCACTGGAGTTACACTGAAAGAGACTTGCTCTCTATCCTAAGATTCTTTTTCTTTTTTAAAGATTTTATTTATTTATTTGACAGAGAGAGACACAGCGAGAGAGGGAACACAAGCAGGGGGTAGTGGGAGAGGGAGAAGCAGGCTTCCCACAGAGCAGGGAGCCTGATATGGGGTTCGATCTCAGGATCCTGAAATCACAACCTTGGCTAAAGGCAGACACTTAATGACTGAGCCACCCAGGCACCCTATTCTAAGATTCTTAACTATAAAATTATTTAAGACTAAATACTAAAAACTGAAATTATGTAAAGACTAAAGGCACTGATAACCACTATGAGGGCAGAATGTCAAAGAATAATGCCAGTCCAGGGAAATCAGCAGCAGATGAAGAAAGAGAACATCTATATGCTAAGCCTTTAAGTACTTAGCCTGATACCATCCAGATGCATGAACCATTTTTTTTCTAAAAATTAATTTGAATTAATTTTATATTGGGTAACATCTGAGAAATCTCTTGGTTAAAACTATTTTATATTTTTTCAATTAATCTGCTTAAAATTTTGAACAAAAATTTGGCATAATATATGAAAACAGCACAGATTGAAGTTTAGTTAATACAAGGTTTTTTAGTTTTGTCTGAAAACAGTGGAGAAAACATATGTATTTGAAATTAATTTCCACAAAGGTAAAATATTCTTTCAAGTTTTCCTCTTCTTGCCTTTTTGTTTGTTCTTTCTCAGAATCAAATAGGCTTTCTTTTTCTCCATAGTCATTTTAGATAATTTAAATAGGCACTGAAAGAAGTTGTTAAAGTACAATTTTATCCCATAATAGAAAAAAAAACATTTTAATAATTACTACAAATTAAAATGTAAATTTTATTCACTTGAAAATAGCACATCATAAAACTAAAAATGACTATTGAAATGTAAGTATTTTGTTTTGTTAGAATTTCCCATCAGAATCAGATTCAGAGAATAAATTAAGCTAGAGAGTTTTATAAAATTAAACTTAATCTCCATTGAAATGAAGGCACAAAATAATGGGAGAAGGCACAACCATTACATCCTGTAATAATATAGTATACAATTCATGTAAAAAAATCACTGATTAAATAACTTTTCATTTCTATGAGCAGGAAACAGAGGAAAACCAAAAAGAAGCATGATAAATATAAAAATTCTAGGGTTAGAAATTCTCATGTGAGGGTGTAAATTGTCATGCAATTTGCATTGTTTAGATTAATGTATTTAATTTACAGTAGAATTAGGAAAAGCCTATCCAATGGAAATAAGATTGCACTGCTAAACCATCTAATTAGTGTTAGAATCAAACATTACATATATTAGCTATGCAATGCTAGCCATTTATTCCTTACAATATTTGAGGGAACTTTACAAAAGTAATCATATGCTTAAGATAGGAAACATTTGTCAGAATGAGAAGAAATGTTTCAGAAAACTCATTCTGCCTTTTGGCCTTCCAGTATCCATTTTACCACAGCAGGTGTATGAGTGCAAAATGGCACAGCTGGATCTCTGAACTTTGGTTATTTGACACTTTGGATACATGTTTTTTGTTTTTTGTTTTTTTCTGATAAACTTAATTTGTATATCAAGACACACAAATGGAGGCTGCCTCAGTGGCCTGGTCCACACACATCATGAATCTAAACTGAAGTCAGCCTGCATTTACGGGAAGTGCCCGTCAAGGAAAGCTAACACAGACAATCCTCCCACTCAACTTTAGCTAGCTTGCCTTCCCTAGAAAACAGAACATGCAGGCGGTGGGGGGGGGGGACACCTGCGAGGCTCATTTGGTTAAGCATTAGGCTCAGGTCATGATCCCAGGATCCTGGGATTGAGCCCCACATGGGGCTCCCTACTTAGCAGGGAGTCTGCTTCTCCATCTACCTGCCGCTACCCCCGCTTGTGTTCTCTCTCTCGATCTCTCTCTGACAAATGAATAAATAAATTCTTTAAAACAAAAAAACAGAACCTGCCCACCTCGCAAGGACATCTTACACCTCGTAGGAAATCATGCCATGTTTCCACTTGCCTCTTCTAATGTTTTAAAAACTCACTCTTGCCCAAAATCCTTTGGAAGAGTATTCCATTGTTTATGAAGCATTGTACTCCCCTGAGCCATGCATTGTTTCCCTTGGATAAATGATATCAAAGTCATTGTTAAATTGTCTGAGTTTTGTCCTTTAAGATTTCCTGCTATCTTAAATGTCCTCTATGGTAAGTATCTTGTGTTCCTGGCTCACTGCATTGAACCTAGTAATTTAATATTTTTAAATGAATATATTCAAATAATTAAGCATTTTTTCACTATAAAACACATCATGAATTTAAATGTTTATTCTTTGTTAAATACCTTATAGTTTTCCTGGCATCATTTGGGAACGGATTCTATCTCTAGACTCGTGTGACCGCTAACTTTGTGAATTTGAGCTAAGTGGCTTGGGATCTTTGGCATGTGAAATATTTGCAGAAATGTCACTGAGCACATGGATGGAGCAACAGAAATGATTCACCTCTTTATTTCAGCATAGGATTTGCATGCCCTTTATTCCCATCAATTAGACAACAATTAGTAGATATATTTTATAGATCTTCTTCCCAATATATTTTTTTGTTTCTCTGAAAATCAGTGGTTGGGAAAAGTTTTACAAACCAATCTATTTTGCTATTTAAATAAGAACCAACCAGAGGCACCTTATAAATCTCACCATCTCAGATTGGCAATGAATTTCTGTTATCAGAATTAACTTCCTAAAACACACACATGAGAAAATGGAATAGATTATACACATTTTTGCATGAGATGAATTGCACTTCATAACTTGGACGCAGCTTACCTTTCTACACTCAACCAAAACCTCAAGCTAATTGCAGCTTAAGTCTAAGATATTTCTCCTCTAACTACCAGAAACACGGCTTTTCAGCAAAGAACTACAAGTTCTTTTGACTCTACGTATTTGCTCAATCTCTTCTTACTTCTGAGTCTTTTTGCCTCTTTCCTTTGCTTCAACTGCATGAGTAAATACCATTACTCTCATTTCATTACTTTCTATTAATCTTTGAGACATCATAACTGGCTTCTTTAACATGTTAACAAGGATTTGCAAACATGGGGTTCCACCCAAATGAGTCAGAATGCCCTATCAGATTCATGCAGCTTATGGGAAGAGTCTCACAATGAGGATATATTCAGTTTTGTATATTCTCCCAAATGTCCCTCCAGAAAACAGCATTGCATGTTTCAGTCTGACTTCATTTATTCAATTGACTGATAAATATCCAAAGCAACAAATTCTGTATGGTAAATATGTTTAATTAGGATTTTTTCACTTTGTAGAGGAAGTTTCTAGGATGAATAAAAATTTATCTAGACTCTTCCATTTATATGTCTGCCATTTCTTCAACCTCATGGCATAGCAATTTCTTTCCATCCTCTTTCTGCTTTAATTGAAGAACTATGCATAAATTGAAGTATATGTGACGTGGTTTGAAGTGTTGGGTTCTGGAGCCGAGGGCCAAGAAAGAATTCTTGAGATGTCTTTGGTGCAAAAAAGGAAGTTTTATTAAAACACAGGGATAGGACTTGGCAGAAAAGGCTGCCCGTTGGTTAAGAGGAATGGCTGATTCTCTGCTTTGGAGCTGGGGGAAACAAAGACAAAGGGAGGTTTCCAAAAGGACTTTCACGTGGGAAAGACTCACAGGATTCTGGAGGCCCAGCTATTGTCAAGCTAGCACTGTTTTCCCTTTAGCAAAGCATTGACATCAAAAATGTTGGAAGTTCCTGGAGGAATGTTATACTCTGCCAGCCTCACGCATTTGTCAATGGGCTGCTGGTGATAAGGAAATTTAACTTTATCTACATTTCCTTCTGCCTTTGTTCCTCACATCATATGTATCATTGAATTATGTCAACATGAATACATCTTAGTAACCACAAGATCAAGAACATTCCAAGTCTTTCTTGCCTTTGTCCAATTCACTCTCCTACTCCATCCTTTTTTTTTTTTTTTTTTTTTTTTTTTTTTGACAGAGAGAGAGCACATACAAGCACTGGCAGTGGGAGAGGAAGCAGGCTCCCCACTGAGCAGGGAGCCAGATGCTGGACTCGATCCCGGGATCCTGAGATCATGATCTGAGCCAAAGGCAGATGCTTAACCGGTTGAGCCACTCAGGCGTCCCCTACTCCAGCCTTTAAACTGTGACCATTATCTTGACTTGTAATACAGGGATTAGCTCTGCCTGTTCTGAATCATCTATACGAGTACCTTGGCAGGCATTTTTAATGGATACTTTCTGTCAATCATCCTTATGATTAGGAAATTTAGCTATATGTTTGCATGCAGTTGTGGCTTTTGTAGTGTTTCATTGTATGAACGTACTCTGCTCTTAACAGACATTTAAAGGAGCACCTGGGTGGCTCAGTTGGTTAAGTGTCTGACTTTGGTTCAGGGATCAAGCCCCTTGCCTGAGTCCCTGCTCAGCGGGGAGCCTGCTTGTCCTCCTGCCCCTCTCCTGTCCCCTCCCTGCACTCCTGCTCCAGCTCCCACTCTCTCTCTAATAAATAAATAAAATCTTAAAATAAAAACAACATGCATTTCACTATTGATAAAATTTGGGTTGCAATTAATTTTGAACCCTTGTGAATTAAAGCTGTGATGAATATTCTTGTATAAGACTTTATGTGAGTATATCCATTCATTTCTTGTGGGTATTTACAACAGTAGTACAATTGCAGGATCACAGGCTTAAATCCCTTTTGTTTTTCTTAGAACAATTTTTATAGGATTTTTTTTGAGATTGAAGTACAGTTTATGCAGAGCTAAAATCCTCTACCTAATTTGTCTTAAGAATGTATGCGATTTGAATATTTATCTTAGTGCTATATGAAGCCATGACAAATGTTGGATTTGACATGTCTGAAAATAGACATCCTTGGAATCAATCATGTGCAGGAGAGAGTTTCATCAGACACCAAGGAGAAGGTATTACTTAATCATAAAATGACAACAATCCATTTGCAAATGACATATCAGATAAAGGGCTAGTATCCAAAATCTATAAAGAACTTTCAAACTCAACACCTAAAGAACAAATAATCCAATGAAGAAACAGGCAGAAGACATGAACAGACATTTCTGCAAAGAAGACATCCAAATGGCCAACAGACACATGAAAAAGTGCTCAACATCACTCAGTATCAGGGAAATCCAAATCAAAACCTCAATGAGATACCACCTCACACCAGTCAGAATGGGTAAAATTAACAAGTCAGGAAACGACAGATGTTGGCGAGGATGCGGAGAAAGGGGAATCCTCCTACACTGTTGGTGGGAATGCAAGCTGGTGCAGCCACTCTGGAAAACAGTATGGAGGTTCCTCAAGAACCTGAAAATAGAGCTACCCTATAACCCAGCAATTGCACTACCGAGTATTTACCCCAAAGATACAAATGTAGGGATCTGAAGGGGCACATGCACTCCAATGTTTATAGCAGCAATGTCCACAATAGCCAAACTATGGAAAGAGCCTAGATGTCCTTCAACAGATGAAAAAGAAGAATGTGGTAGACACACACACACACACACACACACACACACACACACACACACACAATGGAATATTATACTGTCATCAAAAACAATGAAATCTTGCCATTTGCAACGACATGGGTGGGAACTAGAGGGTATTATGCTAACCGAAATAAGTCAATCAGAGAAAGACATGTATCATATGATCTCACTGATATGAGGAATTTGAGAAACAAAACAGAGGGGAAAGGAGGGAAAAATGATACAAGATGAAACCAGAGAGCGACACAAGCCATAAGAGACTCAATCTCAGGGAACAAACTGAGGGTTGCTGGAGTGGGGGTGGGAGGGATGGGGTGGCTGGGTGATGGACATTGGGGAGGGTATGTCCTATGGTGAACGCTGTGAATTGTGTAAGACTGAAGAATCATAGACCTGTACCCCTGAAACAAATAATACAGTATATGTTAATTTTAAAAATTTTACAAAAATGGCAACCCAGAATAGAGGGTTTGATTCAAAGAAGAGAAAAACTAAAGATAAACCTAAGTGAGGGGAAACAGTGAATGAGTACATAGACCATAGGAAAAAGTAAAGGATCACAAAAGGAAACAATCAAATCAGAATAGAAAAAGATGCAGCAGTATTCACAAGAATTTCCAAAATGTTTCACTTTTAGCACTTTTTATGTTTTGACATTTTAAGTGCACGTTTAAAGAGATTGCCTCAATCAGAATAGTGCAACAGAACATTCCAAGATAAAGGAACTGTTTACCTAACATCGGAAATGTCTTTCATACAACTGAGCCGATGAGTTTCTAACTACTTTTAATTTTAACTAATTAACCTAAATTTAAATAACTACCAATGGCTATTAGCCATCATTAGCTACCATACAGGAAGAAATATCCGAAGTGATCCTGAATGAGGTAAGCCAGAGGGACTTTATTTTAGAAAGGCTTCATCTCCGCTGATTTTCTGCTAAGCCCCATTAACTCACATTCCATATTTTGCCGCTGAATAAATCAAAGAAGCTATGTTCCCACTTCAAGGGGGAAGCAAGAAAGTTCATCATTCTCTGAGCTTTGTCCGAGGCCCCAAACACCTGATAACACCTAAGAAGAACTAGATCTCAAACACATTCCAGGATATTAGCTTCAAACACATCTTTGCTGATGCTGGCATCCATACCCTGACCTTCTGTAATTTATGAAATAACACTCATTGTCCACCTGCCTTTGATTGGACTCTACCCTGGATTCCTGGAGGAATACCTCCCACAAACCCTTTTCTAATTTAAACCCCTACACCCCAGCAACTACCAAGACTCATTCTTCTCTCCTTTCTAAGTCTCCAAGACACTCCATCTGGTATTCTCTGTCACTCACGCTTTCAATAAACTGTTTCATTTTCTATGACTCACATTTGATTTCTATCCTGTCTGAAGCCAAGGACCCTCTTGGTTGGTCCTGTGGGATCCTCCCCTGGGTTTTCAGACCCAACCTGCCTGCAATCAATATATTCATTGATTTTTTCTTCATTGTGTGTCATTTACAAGTATTAGAAATAGCATGTGTATCAGTTTTATGAATGTAATTTATTTTTATTTATATTTTTAATAATTTTTTTATTGTTATGTTAATCACCATACATTACATCATTAGTTTTTTTTTTTTAAAGATTTTATTTATTTATTTGAGAGAGAGAGAATGAGAGATAGAGAGCACGAGAGGGAAGAGGGTCAGAGAGAAGCAGACTCCCTGCTGAGCAGGGAGCCCGATACGGGACTCGATCCCGGGACTCCAGGATCATGACCTGAGCTGAAGGCAGTCGCTTAACCAACTGAGCCACCCAGGCGCCCTACATCATTAGTTTTTGATGTACTGTTCCATGATTCATTGTTTGTGCATAACACCCAGTGCTCCACTCAGAATGTGCCCTCTTTAATACCCATCACCAGGCTAACCCATCCCCCCACCAGCCTCCTCTCTAACACCCTCAGTTTGTTTTTCAGAGTCCATCATCTCTAATGGTTCGTCTCACCCTCTGACTTACTCCCCTTCATTCTTCCCCTCCTGCTAAATTCTTCTTTTTTTTTCTTAACATATATTGCATTATCTGTTTCAGAAGTACAGATCCGTGATTCATCAGTCTTGTACAATTCACAGTGCTCACCACAGCACATACCCTCCCCAATGTCTATCACCCAGCCACCCGATCCCTCCCACCCCCCACCACTCCAGCAACCCTCAGATTGTTCCTGAGATTAAGAATTCCTCATATCAGTGAGGTCATATGAGACATGTCTTTCTCTGATTGACTTATTTCACGCAGCATAACACCCTCCAGTTCCCTCCACATCATTGCAAATGGCAAGATCTCATTCCTTTTGACGGCTGCATAATATTCCATTGTGTATATATACCACACCTTCTTAATCCATTCATCTGTCGATGGACATCTTGGCTCTTTCCACAGTTTGGCTATTGTGGACATTGCTGCTATAAACATTGGGGTACACGTACCCCTTCGGATCCCTACATTTGTATCTTTGTGGTAAATACCCAGTAGTGCAATTGCTGGCTCGTATGGTAGCTCTATTTTCAACTTTTGGAGGAACCACCATACTGTTTTCCAGAGTGGTTGCACCAGCTTGCATTCCCACCAACAGTGTAGGAGGGTTCCCCTTTCTCCGCATCCCCGCCAACATCTGTCGTTTCCTGACTTGTTAATTTTACCCATTCTGACAGGTGTGAGGTGGTATCTCATTGAGGTTTTGATTTGGATTTCCTGATGCCGAGCGATGTTGAGCACTTTTTCATGTGTCTGTTGGCCATTTGGATGTCTTCTTTGGAAAAATGTCTGTTCATGTCTTCTGCCCATTTCTTGATTGGATTATTTGTTCTTTGGGTGTTGAGTTGGATAAGTTCTTTATAGATTTTGGATACTGGCCCTTTATCTGATATGTCATTTGCAAATATTTTCTCCCATTCTGTCGGTTGTCTTTTGGTTTTGTGGACTGTTTCTTTTGCTCTGCAAAAGCTTTTTATCTTGATGAAATCCCAATAGTGCCTTTTTGCCCTGGCTTCCCTTGCCTTTGGCGATGTTTCTAGGAAGAAGTTGCTATGGCTGAGGTGGAAGAGGTTGCTGCCTGTGTTCTCCTTTAGGATTTTGATGGACTCCTGTCTCACGTTTAGGTGTTTCAACCATTTGGAGTCTACATTTGTGTGTGGTGTAAGGAAATGGTCCAGTTTCATTCTTCCGCACATGGCTGTCCAATTTTCCCAACACCATTTGTTGAAGAGACTGTCTTTTTTCCATTGGACATTCTTTCCTGCTTTGTCAAAGATGAGTTGACCATAGAGTTGAGGGTCCATTTCTGGGCTCTCTACTCTGTTCCATTGATCTATGTGTCTGTTTTTGTCCTAGTACCATACTGTCTTGATGCTGACAGCTTTGTAATAGAGCTGGAAGTCCGGAATTGTGATGCCACCAGCTTTGCTTTTCTTTTTCAATATTCCTCTGGCTATTCGGGGTCTCTTCTTGTTCCATACAAATTTTAGGATTATTTGTTCCATTTCTTTGAAAAAAGTGGGTGGTATTTTGATGGGGATTGCATTGAATGTGTAGATTGCTCTAGGTAGCACTGACATCTTCACAATGTTTGTTTTTCCAATCCATGAGCATCTTCTTCAATTTCTTTCATGAGTATTTTATAGTTTTCTGAGTACAGATCCTTTGCCTCTTTGGTTAAATTTATTCCTAGGTATCTTATGGTTTTGGGTGCAATTGTAAATGGGATCGACTCCTTGATTTGTCTCTCTTCTGTCTTGTTGTTGGTGTATAGGAATGCCACTGATTTCTGTGCATTGATTTTATATCCTGCTACTTTACTGAATTCCTGTATGAGTTCTAGCAGTTTTGGGGTGGAGTCTTTTGGGTTTTCCACATAAAGTATCATATCATCTGCAAATAGTGAGAGTTTGACTTCCTCTTTGCTGATTTGGATGTCTTTGATTTCTTTTTGTTGTCTGATTCCTGTGGCTAGGACTTCTAATATTCTGTTGAATAGCAGTGGTGACAGTGGACATCCCTGCCGCATTCCTGACCTTAGGGGAAAAGCTCTCAGCTTTTCCCCATTGAGAATGATATTCGCTGTAGGTTTTTCATAGATGGCTTTTATGATATTGAGGTATGTACCCTCTATCCCTATACTCTCAAGAGTTTTGATCAAGAAAGGATGCTGTACTTTGTCAAATGCTTTTTCTGCATCTATTGAGAGGATCATAGGATTCTTGTTCTTTCTTTTGTTAATGTATTTTATCACATTGATTGATTTGCAGATGTTGAACCAGCCTTGCAGCCCAGGGATAAATCCCACTTGGTCATGGTGAATAATCCTTTTAATGTACTGTTGGATCCTATTGGCTAGTATTTTGGGGAGAATTCTTGCATCCATGTTCATCAAGGATATTGGTCTGTAATTCTCCTTTTTGATGGGGTCTTTGTCTGGTTTTGGGAGGAAGGTAATGCTCGCCTCATAAAATGAGTTTGGAAGTTTTCCTTCCATTTCTATTTTTTGGAACAGTTTCAGGAGAATAGGTATTAATTCTTCTTGAAATGTCTGATAGAATTCCCCTGGGAAGCCATCTGGCCCTGGGCTTTTGTTTGTTGGGAGATTTTTGATGACTGCTTCAATTTCCTTAGTGGTTATACATCTGTTCAGGTTTTCTATTTCTTCCTGGTTCAATTTTGGTAGTTGATACATCTCTAGGAATGCACCCATTTCTTCCAGGTTATCTAATTTGCTGGCATAGAGTTGCTCATAATATGTTCTTAGAATTGTTTGTATTTCTTTGGTGTTGGTTGTGATCTCTCCTCTTTCATTCACGATTTTGTTGATTTGGGTCATTTCTCTTTTTTTTTTTTGATAAGTCTGGCCAGGGGTTTATCAGTCTTGTTAATTCCTTCAAAGAACCAGCTCCTAGTTTCATTGATCTGTTCTACCGTTCTTTTGGTTTCTCTTTCATTGATTTCTGCTCTGATCTTTATGATTTCTTTTCTCCTGCTGGGTTTAGGCTTTATTTGCTGTTCTTTCTCCAGCTCCTTTAGGTGTAGGGTTAGGTTGTGTATTTGAGACCTTTCTTGTTTCTTGAGAAAGGCTTGTATTGCTATATACTTTCCTCACAGGACTGCCTTTGCTGTATCCCAAAGATTTTGAACGGTTGTGTTTTCATTTTCATTGGTTTCCATGATTTTTTTAATTCTTCTTTAATTTCCTGGTGGACCCATTCATTCTTTAGTAGGATGCTCTTTAGCCTCCATGTATTTGAGTTCTTTCCGACTTTCCTCTTGTGATTGAGTTCTAGTTTCAAAGCACTGTGGTCTGAAAATATGCAGGGAATAATCCCAATCTTTTGGTACCGATTGAGACCTGATTTGTGACCTAGGATGTGATCAATTCTGGAGAATGTTCCATGGGCACTAGAGAAGAATGTGTATTCCGTTGTTTTGGGATGGAATGTTCTGAATATGTCTGTAAAGTTCATTTGGTCCAGTGTTTCATTTAAAGTCTTTATTTCCTTGTTGATCTTTTGCTTAGATGATCTGTCCATTTCAGTTAGGTGGGTGTTAAAGTCCCCCACTATTATTGTATTGTTGTCAATGTGTTTCTTTGCTTTAGTTATTAATTGCCTTATATAATTGGCTGCTCCCACGTTAAGGGCATAGATATTTACAATTGTTAGATCTTCTTGTTGGATAGACCCTTTAAGTAGGATATAGTGTCCTTTCTCATCTTTTATTACAGTCTTTGGTTTAAAATCTAATTTGTCTGATATAAGGATTGCCACCCCAGCTTTCTTCTGGTGTCCATTAGCATGGTAAGTGGTTTTCCACCTCTCAACTTTCAATCTGGGGGTGTCTTTGGGTCTAAAATGAGTCTCTTGCAGACAGCATATCGATGGGTCTTGTTTTTTAATCCAATCTGATAACCTGTGTCTTTTGATTGGGGCATTTAGCCCATTTACATTCAGGGTAACTATTGAAAGGTATGAATTTAGTGCCATTGTATTGCCTGTAAGGTGACTGTGACTGTATATTGTCTGTGTTCCTTTCTGATCTATGCTGCTTTTAGGCTCTCTCTTTGCTTAGAGGACCCCTTTCAATATTTCTTGGAGGGCTGGTTTTGTGTTTGCAAATTCCTTTGGTTTTTGTTTGTCCTGGAAGCTTTTTATCTCTCCTTCTATTTTCAATGACAGCCTAGCTGGATATAGTATTCTTGGCTGCATATTTTTCTCGTTTAGTGCTCTGAAGGTATCATGCCAGTCCTTTCTGGCCTGCCAGGTCTCTGTGGATAGGTCTGTTGCCAATCTAATGTTTCCACCATTGTAGTTTACATATCTCTTCTCCCGAGTTGCTTTCAGGATTTTCTTTTTGTCTCTGAGACTCGTAAGTTTTACTATTAGATATCGGGGTGTTGACCTATTTTTATTGATTTTGAGAGGGGTTCACTGTGCCTCCTGGATTTTGATGCCTGTTTACTTCCCCACACTAGGGAAGTTTTCTGCTATTATTTGGTCCAATATACATTCTGCCCCTCTCTCTCTTTCTTCTTCTTCTGGGATCCCAATTATTCTAATGTTGTTTCGTCTTATCATATCACTTATCTCTCGAATTCTGCCCTTGTGATCCTGTAGTTGTTTATCTCTCTTTTTCTCAGCCTCTTTATTTTCCATCATTTGGTCTTCTCTATCACTGATTCTCTCTTCTGCCTCATTTATCCTAGCAGTTAGTGCCCCCATTTTGGATTGCACCTTATCAATAGCCTTTTTGATTTCGACTTGGTTAGATTTTAGTCCTTTTATTTCTGCAGAAAGCATTTCTCTAATAACTTCCACACTTTTTTCAAGCCCAACTAGTATCTTTAAAGTCATGAATCTGAACTCTAGGTCCGACATCGTACTAATGTCAGTGTTGAGTAGGTCCCTGGCAGACGGTACTACCTCTTGTTTTTTGTGCTGAGGTGATTTTTTTCGTCTTGTCATTTTGTCCAGAAGAGAACAGATGAATGAGAGAACAGAATGCTAACAGGTTAACAACGTCTCCAGCAAATATACTCTATACAAATCAGAAAAGTCCTGAAACCGGGGGACAAGAAAGGGAAAGAAAGAAGAGGAAAAAAAAAAAAGGAAAAAAAAAGATAAAAACAAACTAAAACAGAACAAAACAAAACAAAAAAAACAGAATATGATCAAATATGATCAGGCTAGTGCATAGATCAGTGCCACACACTAGCTTTTGGGCATATTTTGGTCTGTTAGAAGAAAGTGCTTGCTAAAATTTTAAAGGAAGAAAGACTTATATATGTACAAAATAAGGGTTGATACAATGAAGGGATGGAAGATGACTGTAAAGATGAAAATTATAAAAGATTTATAAAAGGAATTTATAAGATAAGAAGTTGATTTTAAAAAGAAAGAAGAAGATTTAAAAAGAAAAAGAAAAAAGAAAAAAAAAGGGAGGGAATGTGATCAGGCAGGAGACTAGAACAAAGCCATACACTAATGATTTAGGGTATATTTTGATCTGTTAGAAGAAATTGTATCTCAAAATTTTAAAGAGAGAACAACTTATATATATATGCCAAAAATAAGGGTAACTACTATGAAGGGATAAAAATATGACTCTAAAAATGAAAAATAAAAAATGTTTTTTTAAAAAAAGGGATTGATAAGATGTTGTTTGAAAAAGGGAAAAAGAAAAATTCAAAAAAAAAACCAGTTAAAAAAATTAACTTTGAAAAACTAATGAATTATGGTAAAAAAAGCCATGAATTCTATAGGCAGTATTCCCCTAGCGCTGGAGTTCTCCCGTTCTCCTTGATCGGTAAACTTGGTCTTGGCTTGCTGGCTGTTCGTGCTGATCTTCTGGGGGAGGGGCCTGTTGCCGTGGTTCCCAAATGTCTTTGCCGGAGGCGGAATTGCCCCGCCCTTGTGAGTCCGGGCTAAGGAAGCTGCTCGGGTTTGCTCTCAGGAGCTTTTGTTCCGTGCAAGCTCTCCGTACAGCCTTGGAGGACGAGGGTGAAAATGGTGGCCTCCCAATCTCCACCCGGAGGAGCTGAGAACTCGGGGCCCTGCTCCTCAGTGCGCCCCCAGAGAAAAGCAGTCAATCACTCCCGTGTCCCCGGGTCTCCGGCCACACTCCGTGCTCACCCGGCCTGTGACCGACCGTTGCTATCTCTGGCACCCGACCCCGTGTGGAGTCTCCAAACCCAGCAGATCCCTGCGGTGCGCTCCCGTGCCACTCCTCCCGGGGGAGGAAGGGGAGTCTCCCTAGATCTGCCTCTTGTTGGGTCCCTTTTGGTGGATCAGTGGCCCAACTGTCACCGATCACAGTTTATGGCCACCCCGAGCTGAGAGCCCGCGCCTCGGCTCCGTCTCTGCAGCCGGCTTCCCCGCTCCGATACCTGGGAGCTCTGCCGCACTCAGGCACCCCCGGTCTTTCTGTGACCCCAAGGGTCCTGAGACCACACTGTCCCGCGAGGGTTCCACCCCCCGCTTAGCCACTGGAGCGACGTCCCTCCGCGGAGCCGACTTCTAAAAGGTCCGATTTTGTGCTCCGCGGCTCTAGCACTTGCCAGAAGCGGCCGACGGAGGCCCCCTCCCCCACCGTCTATCCTCCCGAATATCGCCTCGGATTCACTTCTCCGCACGTCCTACCTTCCAGAAAGTGGTCGGTTTTCTGTTCAGAGAGTTGTTGCTATTCTCATCTTCGATCTCCTGTTGAGTTCGTAGGTGTTCAGAATGGTTTGATCCCCTTCAGCTGAATTCCTGAGACCAGACGAAATCCAGGTCTCCTACTCCTCCGCCATCTTGCTCCACCCCCTGAATGTAATTTATAGTATTACTTTTGCCTCCTTATGAATGTTAGTCACGATTTATACTAAAATATTGATTTTATTTTTCTTTATAGAAATTTTCAAATTGATTACTGATGAAGCATATACGTGTGTTGTCTAGTAAATGTGCAGAATTTGTCATTCATTTAAAGATGTTACATTTACTCTCAAACTCATCTTAATTACCTGATGTGCAGCGCTTTTATATCTTTCAGGGTGTGTTTATTTTGTTTTGTTCTGTTGTTTGCATAACTCCCTGATATCAAGGTGCATATAAGTTTGGTTCACCATGGCATCCTTAGTACAAGCATGGTGCCTACATATACAAGTTACAAAGTAAATATTTATTGGTTGAAAGAATTAATTATTGAGTAAGCTGCTTTCAAACCTCTTTTAGAATTTAATTAATTCAATAAGTATTGAATAAGAGTCTGAGGAAATATATGAACACTTTGTAAATGTTGAACTGCAACAATGAGTCATTTTTTGAGATTACTTTTTCTCTTAGTAAATCCTCCAAATGCTATGGCTTATTTTTTTGTAGATTATTTAAAATATAAGGACAATTATCTAAAGTCTTCAAAGGCAATCACATGTATATCTTTTTGTTTGCTAATTTTCTGAAGGAATAGTTTCTGCATATGCTAATTGAATAGATACAATTTGAACCACCTGCTGTAAAATGAATCCATTTAGCAACATTCTCCATATAATAGGACTAATCTCATTTACAATTTCTCTTCTGTTAGAACAATAATGAATGCATATGGTGTTCTAAACAGTTTATTTTCATATGGTTGGTGAAGGTTAGCTGGTTGCAGAGTAAGTAGGCAGGGAATATGTTAGTGTTAATTTTTTGGTAAAGGTATTGCCTTATAACTGAACAGAAATCAGGTTCATAAAGAAGTCGATTTCTGGAGGTGGACTTTCTAAGAAAATACCCCTGTAAGGCCCTGTTACATTTTGTAGAATATATCATGGAAAAATGAAACAAAACAAAACGCTGCTAGAATGGAAAAAGTAAGCTAGACTAGCAGGAAACAGCGAACTGGGTTTTATTTGCACTTCCTACATGGTAACAATGTGAGCTTATAATTTTACATCCTATTGCCTTAAAATATGCTGAAACTCAAAATGACGCCCCAAATAATTTGAAAAAAAAAAAGATCTAATTTGACTTTCAGATTGTGGAAGCGTTAATGATTCATGATCCAAATAATATTCCATTTATCACAAGATAATTTATTGAATGTAATGTATCATTTTCTAAATTTTCTATTAATTGTTCCGTTCTTGAATCCCTCTCTCATATATATATCTTTCATTGTAATACTTGCCATAAAAAACCCGTCTTGTAGATAAATCTAACTCTTCTCACTGCATCTGCACTTGTCACTGAACATGGCTGAAAACAAACAAACAAAACATGCAACCTTACAGACCTATCAGCGTTTGGGAAGGGGGTTAATAAGGAGAGTACAGCTTTTGAGTAAGGAGCAAAGCCTGGCATAGGCATAATTCATGAAAAATTGTCCCAGTAAATTGCGTTTCCCCATCACCAGATAGATAAATTGGAATGCCCAGTTAGAAAAAAAAAAAATAATAGTTTTCAGACTCTGTGAATGCCATAACATTCCGATTGCTGAATCCTTCAAACCAAGCAACAATAAACATACAAATACATAATCAAAATCTATAGTATGAAGCAATGGCTAAAAATCCATCTGGAGGTGCCCACAGTTTCTCCCCTTTCACTTTTTTAAACTTCCCAGGGTTACTTTGCTTAAAAAGAAGGCATGCAACAGCAGAAAACACTGTTAGCTAAAAAAGTTTCCCCACTGATGTTTGTTCAAAATACAACCAACTTGTCCTATACGTTGTCCCACAGATTTTGGCAATCACCTAATTAAGATTATCTGGTGCTCCCAAGGAGATCACTTGATTTTACCGGGTTTTATGAACCTCAGTATTCTTAAAATTGTTTAAAACAAAAATTGTAGCATTGTCTAATAATGATAAAGTATATAGATGTAATATATATGAAAATTTTCATAGAAGAATGAATAGGTAACCCTAAATGGTTATAAGGTTTCCACATTTCCCATTAACTGACACATGTTAACTGTAAGTAGATTAGGCAAAATCAAGGATGTATGTTTTAATCTGTAGAGTAACCACTATGATTTAATACACAAATGTAGGACTAAAAGTCAAATAGACACATTTTTTTTTAAAGATTTTATTTATTTATTTATTTGACAGAGAGACACACAGAAAGAGAGGGAACACAAGCAGGGGGAGTGGGAGAGGGAGAAGCAGGCTTCCTGCGGAGCGGGGAGCCTGATGTGGGGTTCGATCATGACTGAGCCACACAGGTGCCCCAATAGATACATTATTTAGAATTTTAAAAATGCACTTAATCTGAAACAAGGCACAAAAAGAGGAACAGAAAACAGATTAACAAAAGGAATATAAATAGTTTAATGGCAGATGTAAATCTATGCTGATAATTATATCAAATATCAAACATTACAATTAAATATTGTCTTAATGAATTTAAAAAAGCAAGATCAATTAGATGCTGGACACATAAGAAGCAAATAGCAGGAATGAAAGAGTGGTAATGATTACCATAGATTTTAAAGATATGAAAGGGGATATTATGAAAAACTTTATGCCACCAATTATTAGATAAAATGGACATCTTAGATTAGACAATTTTTTGAAATATATATTTTCATTTTGACACAATATAAAACAGAAAATATGAGTAGCCTTATATCCTTAAAAAAATGTTTTTCAAATTCTCCCCAGATAGAAAACTCCAGGTTCAGGCATTTAAAGTAAATATGGCACTAATATTACATAAATTCTGTCTGGGAATGAAGAAGGAGGAAGTGTCTCATTTGTTTTATGGGACTCAGCCTCATGCCCGAACGTGGCAATGTTATTACAGAAGAAAAAGGAGAAGGAGGTGGAGAACTGAGGGGCTACATAGGAAGAGTTTGAACAAATCCGACTTAATGTACACTTTTCCTCAAATATGTTCATGTCTTTTGAAATTAGCTTCCCAGGAGCCTGCTTTGACTGTCCTATTTCTTAAGGTTTCCTGGGTACAAAAGCATTGGACCAAATTACCTTGCACCAAGCCCATTTGATAATAAAGTATTGATTATCTCATGTAATTTATTGAATGCTGTACAGAGAGTGAGAAATAGTGGTTGTGTAAGTGCAGATGGTTGTCAGTCTATCAGTTGTTGACTTTCATGGTCGCTGGCTGAGTGGAGCCTGTGGCCACTGCCCAGCATCACAAAAAAAGGATCATGCTGCATATGGCTAGCCCAGGATTCATTCAGAATTCCAGGTATGGGTTCCACTGAGTGTTCATCACCTTTGCACCATCATAAGTCAGGGCCATCTAAAATTTGTTGCATCAGGCCTATATATAAAAGTTATATACCCATTGTCCCAAGATACCTACTGACAACTGAAATATAACTTTTCACATTTTTTGTATGAATACATTCACACATATATGTATTTATGAAAAAGTCCATAAGTGTTTATCTAACTTTTAAAATATGATTTACAGTATTTTAAATAATTTAATTGTGCTGACATAAGAAAGGTCATCTGTAGGGTGCCTAGGTGGCTCAGTCAGCTAAGCGTCTGCCTTTGGCTCAGGTCGTGATCCCAGAGTCCTGGGATCGAGCCCCGCATCCGGGCTCCCTGCTCAGTGGGGAGCCTGCTTCTCCCTCTGCTCCTCACCACGCTCATGCTTTCTCTCTCTCAGTCAACTAAATAAAATATTTTATAAAAATAAATACATACATACATACATACATACATAAAATAAAATAAAATAAAAAAGGTCATCTCTGAAATCAAGGTGTATCCTTGGTGCAAACAAATGCTACCCTGAGGAGATACCAAAAAATAGAAAGAGATGGGTAGAGAAGAAATATAATAGCACAGAAGAGTTCTAGCCAGAAAAGAAAGACAATGGGTTAAAATCCTTCCCAGGTCATTGAAGGGGATGGATTAAATGTTAAGGTGGATACCTCACATAGTCTGTATAATGTTGGCATGCTTGCCAGTTAACCCCTATTATTTCTAAAATATTGAGACATGTTAAAGCTATTCTATAAAGTTTTCCCCTTTTCCACCTATCTTTTCACGAATTGTTTCAGTTCGCCCAGTATGCTCCTTCAAAAGCATTCGGAGTGCAACTGTTATTTTTTTTGAAAATGAGAACTGCCTTTGTATAACAATGTGGAATTGGTAGGCTGTGAATTACACCTTGCAACAAAATGTTTCCTAAAGTCTTGGAATTGGCACCCTACAAATCACCTGGCATGGAACCTTACTGATTTCTCAGGTGTAAGTGAAGGGGTGGGAACCTGGGGTGGGGAGATCATTTGCATATGTTAATATGAGGAAGAATAGGGAATAAGGAAAGAACACCTAATGAAATTTAATTTCATTACAATTTTGACAGCATTTACACTCTTGTGGAATTCCCCAAACTGTTAAGGAATGAATATACTAGGAGTAAATATCTCAAATGCATTCTGCAAAACTCTGCTGTCCATTTCTTCTGGAATGTGGCATATCTTCCTTCTCTACTTATCTATACTAAATTCTCAAATAGATATGTGTTTCTAAGGCATATCTTCCTTCTCTACTTATCTATACTAAATTCTCAAATAGATATGTGTTTCTAAGTAACCCTAATATTAGAAGTTACCTTGGAAATGGACTCTTTGATTCCTATAAAGTCAATAGGAATTTTTTAATTTGAAAAAAGGTAATTAAAGCTTATTTCTTTAAATAAAATAATTATAATTTCAAAACCTAATGTTATTTAAGAAACATTTTCACTTGTGTTCACGTGAACATCCCTTTTGATAAAGGCTTTTTTGGAAACACCAGTGATTAATATTTCATGAAAAGTAAAAATGCTTAGTTATATTTGTGAGATTTAAAATAAAACAGGAAGCAGGTGCCTGGGTGGCTCAGTTGGTTAAGTAACTGCCTTCGGCTCAGGTCATGATCCCAGGGTCCCGGGATCGAGTCCCTCACTAGGCTGTCTGCTCAGCGGGGAGTCTGCTTCTCCCTCTGACCCTCTCCTCTCGTGCTCTCTCTCATAAATAAATAAAAATCGTTAAAAAAATTTAAAAAAATAAAATAAAATAAAACAGGAAGCAAAATTAAAGAACAGAGCCTCTGAGCGATGATAAAATAACCCCAGATGAATATAACTCACCTAAAATCCCAAAAGCCGGTGACTGGGAAATGCATGCATTACAAGGCTAGATAGGAAAGAATTTACAATCTGACACATGGTATCAAGGAGGGGGCAGCAACCACTGCTCAGTTTAATAGCCTCTCCTACCTATGGGGAAGGCAACACAAAGAAATTCACAAGCTAGCTGCACAATTTCAAGAGTCTCTCCTCTAGTCTGGTAGCAAGGACATGGACTTCAGTTCTACAGCCCTAAGAGGTTACAAAGAAGTTCAGTATCTATGAAGAAAAATGACTCTCTTCCCAATTTATATGAGAAAAAGCAGCATAAATTGTCATCTACAATTTTGGAAAGATATAAAATTGATTGTGTTCTTTAAAGAGTAAAAATAGAAAATGCATTCATGTAGTTTTAGATTATGTAATGTATGCATACCTATAACTAAAGTCTTATTAATATTTGCACATGATATTTTCATTTGGGTTATTACTAACATTGGGTTGAAAATACACTAACGTTTTAGTGTCTCAATCTTGTAACATCTCAATTATATAAATCTTATAAGATAACTCAATTATAGTATTAACAAATCATTTGTAAAAAAATTTATTAGGGGTGCCTGGGTGGCTCAGTCGGTTGTGTCCGCCTTCAGCTCAGGTCATGACCCCAGGGTCCTGGGATTGAGGCTTGCATCAGGATCCCTGCTCAGCAGGGAGTCTGCTTCTTCCTCTGACCCTACCCCTCTCATGCTCTCTCTCTCATTCTCTCTCTCTCTCTAATAAATAAAATCTTTAAAAAAAAATTTTTTTAAGACTTTACTTATTTGACAGAGAGAGAGAGCATAAGCAGGGGGAGTGGCAGGCAGAAGGAGAGGGAGAAGCAGGCTTCCTGCTGAGCAGGGATCCTGACACAAGGCTCAATCCCAGGACCCTGGGGTCATGACCTGAGCCGAAGGCGGACACTTAACCGACTGAGCCACCCACGCTCCCCTAGCAAAACATTCTGAAGTGTACTTTTTATTTAAAATGTGCAGTATAGAAATGATGGTTTTATGGTGGTGTTAGATTAAGATTATTCAAAAATTCTTACTAAATAATATGAATCCCTAAACGAGATCTGATAAACAAAACCAAAGATGGTATCTTAGTCCATTTGGGCTGCTATAACAAAATACCACAGACTACATGGTTTATAAACAGCAGGAATTTATTGCTCACAGTTCTGGAGGCTGGGAAGTCCAAGATCAAGGTGCTAGCATGGCTGGGTTCTGTGAAGTCCCTTTTCTGGGTTGCAGACTGCTGACTTCAGCTTCCTGATGTGTCCACAGGTGGAAGGAACAAGGAAACTCTGCTGGGTGACTTTCAAAGGGGCAGTAATCTCATCATGAGGGCTCTGCCCTTAAGACCTAAGCGCCTCCCAAAGGCCCCATGTCTTAATAACCATCACCTTGGGCATTAAGTGATGCCTGATGAATTTTGGGGGACACAAATCTTCAGATCAAAGCAGAACATAGTAATGTCTGTATTTTTAAAGAAAACTTTACCTTTAAAACCAACATTTCCTGCACGTATTTTATTTCAGCTGAGGGGAAAGGCATTTGACTTTGCAATCAGTGATTTTGCGTTTTGTGGTGAAATTTAAACCGACAGCTTATGTAAACTTTGTTAATTCGTTATTAAATCATTAAGTACATAGGCCCATTAAATAATGATGAACCTCATCTAGTACTTATTCGCACCCAGTGAAATGTTCTCTTTCTTTATTAAAAATAGTTTAGCAGCATCTGAAATAGCTCATGTTTAAAACATTCTTACGATAGTGATATATAATGTGTCTTTTTCTGTAAGAAAAGCAAATGGTCATTCAGCTTGTTCTCACTTTTCAATATTCCGTATCATACCACAGATGTCTTAAAAATAACCTAAAGAAAGAGTGTTTGCTGTGTATTGATTTCATTTATAAATCTAAGAGTTGTTTACGCCGGTATGTGAGAAATATAAATGTTTACAAGATGCAAGTTTATAAGATATCTCAATTTTAAAAGGAAATTTTTTAAAAAAAGATTTCCCACTTACTAGTATTAAAAATGATTTAAATTTTCTTTGTGGAAGGAAACATTAGTTGAACACTTAAAACAGACATATTTTATTCTGAACCCAAAAGAGAATCATGAATAATAAATAAGCAGCAAGCCTATTAACTATAAAAAATAAGCTTAAACTGCATAGTTTAAATATATATTGTTATCAGTGAACATTGGTTCAGAAAAACAAACAACCGAAGAAGTCCTTAAGAGTAAAGTTCCATACCGTACATGTAGTATGTGTGGTATGTCTGTGTGTGTGTATACATGTATACACACACACACACACACACACACACACACACAAACACTATATTTGGTCCTACCAGTAAATAAAAAATGAGCTAAAACATGAAATATATTTGAATTAGTAGTGTGTAGACAATGTATAAATCAGTAAAATATGTGTAAAGAAATGAATATGAATAGGTTCTATCATTGTGTTTTGAGATTAATTTTGTTGTTGGAGTACTTGGTATTGCTGCATTCAGTTATTAGGTGGAAACATCATGGTGACAGTTTACCAACAGTAAACACATATTAATCTGTTAAAATTTTTGTTACAGTAATATTCATTAAAATTTTTCCTAAATAATGTCCCAATGTTTCTTTGTGCAGACATAATCTAAGAAATAAATTGAGGCCAGGATATTTAGGATGTAAATGTGGTAGAGAGAGAGACAATTTTCCTTCCACATTTAAGATTCCTTAAGATTATGAGGTTATGATTTTTCAGCCTTACTTTTCCTTCAGTAATACTAAAAATAACACTTGTTTTAATTTAAAAGAACATCAGACTCCAGTGCTTACTCCAGAACCATTAAAAAGTAACCTCACTTTCCCTGCTTGTTACCTATGCAATGGATGCAGGTCAATGAAAGAAAGTATGGAGGGGCGCCTGGGGGGCTCAGTCAGTGAAGCATCTGCCTTCAGCTCAGGTCATGATCCTGGGATCTGGGGATCTGCTCAGTGGAGAGTCTGCCTCTCCCTTTGCCCCTCCCCCCATGCTCTGTTTCTTACACAAAACAAAATCTTAAAGAAAAAGGGAAGAAAGTGTGGAGACGTAGTTAGTTTTATATAAACAAATGATCTTATGTGCTAGAGAACATTGGAACTGTGTGAACTTTGAAAGGACAACGGGAATGGACAAGATTACAATTATGACGTATATCTAATACTACTAGAATGTACTCAGGTTACCGTTTTGTAAGTCAAATCCAATTAATTGTTTCCTCAAGTAGTTCTAAGAAATGAATATAGCCATTCTTCCAGTGACCCAATTCCCCTCCTTACTGTGGACTCAGAAACTAACCAGTTGTTTTCAGTTAATATGCTTAGATTTTAAATCCAAGTACCTCTACTTTTCTGAAACTTGTTCCAGAAATACTTCTCCTCTGTGGAGTCAGTTGTTATAATTTATTTACTCTGTTTCTTATAATGTTGGCATAATTATAAGAGGGGATTTGCTGTATTTACTCTTATTCAAATTTGTATTTTCTCAACCGCTGAGAATAAAAAAAAAACAACCTTATTGTGTATTCTCTCCTGCACAGTATGAAAGAACAAAATATCAAAATACTGATGATTCACTGTAAATAACTTCATCTTGATCAAAATAAAACACCATCTTTATCAGGATCATATATTTTTCCTAAATACCAAAGTATTTTTAAAATTTTATTTACATATTCTGAAAAATTCCCTCTTCCACATTCCGAGTATTATAAAGATAAAATGTTTTTAGATAAACCTGTAAGTAATATTATTTAAAAACCTGAGCAAAATAGCAAACCTAACTTTCAAAATAAATGAAGATCATAGACAAATCTGATATTCACTTATTTGCATAATAAGAGTTGACTGGTTTGTCCCTCTATGACTTCCTCCTACTGTCTGGGGAGGGGGGGGAACATCCCTCACTATATTCCAATTCTGTACCCATTCTCCTTCTCTGCACCTGGACCCACACTTGGCTGGAGAAAAATAAAACCCAGAAACATGATATCAGGTTGGTGCTGCTTGATAAACTGGCATTGCCTTTACGATTCCCGGCTGTATTTGCTTTCCCATTTCCTAAATGGTTGCTTCACCAAATCTCCTCTCCCCTGTGTTCCCACATCCCTTCACTCTTCCTCACACACAGGGGTTAACCTTGCTTCTTATTTCACTAAGACAATTCCAGTTATCCTACAAAAACGTCCACAGCTTTCCAAAACCATAGCTCCCCACGTCCCTGCACTGGTGCCCATATAATGTCTTCCCTTTTCAGAAGGCGTCAGTGCGGGGAGGGGGGGTGGGAGAGGGGGACCGGGGGCGGGGGGTACCTACACAAGGACAGCTCATAACAAACTATCGATGCTATTTATTTTTTTAAAAGGTTTTATTTATTTATTTGAGAGAGAGAGAATGAGAGGGGCGAGGGTCAGAGGGAGAAGCAGACTCCCCACTGAGCATGGAGCCCGATGCCCGAACTCGATCTCGGGACTCCAGGATCATGACCTGAGTGGAAGGCAGTTGCTTTACCATCTGAGCCACCCATGCGCCCTCGATGCTATTTAATGTAAAAGGCTTCAGCTTTTGAACTAATTAAAACACACATTTATAAAGCCTCCAGAGCACTCTTTTCCCTGAACAGCTAAGTATTTATTTTCCATTCATTTGTGTATTCGGGATCTTCATCTGCAAAAAATGTGTGTGCCCCAGCGGCACTAAGGCGGTCGGCCCTGCCCTCCCAATGGCACCAGTCCACCTGTGTTCCCCATCACCTGCCTCCTGCCTTCACTCTCTTCTGGATCATTTTTATCAGCATTTACCTATGCTCTTACCTTTCCACGTAAACAGGAACCTCCTCTCCTCAATGCCCCCCGTTGAGAACCACATTTATCTAGGCTTTCCTTAACTCTCTAACACGTCTCCCAGTTTCTATGAAACCACATATTCAGGCTTTTGCTGCTGTCTGTCCCTGCACTGAAACTAGTCTTGCAAAGACCTCTGATGCCAGACGCATGACTATATCTGCCAAGGAAGTGTTTATCCTTCTTACAAACTTATGGGCATTATTGAATCCTGGTCATTTCCTTCTCCTTAAGACACCTCCTAGACCATGCTTTCTGGGTTGCCTTCTTATGTCACCATTGCTCACACTCATTCTTTGCTGCTTCCTCTGCTTTCTCTTAATTTACTAACTTTAGGAGATTTCCCAGGCTCAGTCCTGGTTACTCCTCTTCTGCATCTATGTGTACCATCTTGAGGATCTCATCTAGGAATATGACTTCAAATATATCCCAAGTTTGTGTCAATCCTGTTACCTCCAGTATCTTATGTCTGCTGCTAATGTGACATCTCCACCTGTTCATCCAAAGGGGCATCCTAATCTTACTATATTCAAAGCTAAGTTCCTGGTCTTCGTGCTTGACCTGATGTAGGCATATGCTTCCCATTCCTCACAAGGAAAAGTAAAATGAGGTCATTGCTGGCTTTTCTCTTTTGCATCCAAATCTATTTGACCAATAAATCCTCTTGACTCAACCTTCAACACATTTAGAACCTGACCTCCTGGCAACCGCCGTACCACTAGGTTTACAGTATCTTCTTAAACCAGGAGCCAGCATGGTCTTATTAAAATGAAAGACAGATGATGATGTCACTCCGTCCCTCTAACCCTTCAATGTCTTCCTGTCCTTTCTGGAGTAAAAGCTAAGTCACCTTCCCCACTTCTACTCTCTCCACTCTTCCCAGTCTATTCTGTAGGGCACGGCAAATGTGCTCTCTTTTCAAGGTTTTGCACGTGTCAGGCTGTCTGCTCAGAAAAATATACTCCCAACTCCAAATGGTTTACTCACATACTTACTCCAGTCTTTGTTCAAATACCACCTGCCCAGTGAGACCAACTCCTACTGCTTTCTTTAAAATAGTAACAACCCTACCGCCCCAGCAGTTCCTATTACATTCTTCCTTACATTGCCTTGTTTTCCCCCTGAGATCTTAACACCTTCTAGGATACCATAAAACTACTTTACTATGTTTATTTTCTCTCTCTACATTAGAACAGAAAATGCAT
The DNA here is from genome assembly GCF_003265705.2 of Callorhinus ursinus. Lineage (NCBI taxonomy): Eukaryota > Metazoa > Chordata > Mammalia > Carnivora > Otariidae > Callorhinus > Callorhinus ursinus. The sequence continues at coordinate 8,753,742 of NW_027397073.1, read as the reverse complement.
GAGGGGGATTTGTGACTGCTTTATTTCCTGCAATAGTCCCAGAACCTAGAACAATTTTTGGTACAAGATAGGTAAACAACAATTCCTTCCAGAATTACAAATAACTTAATGAGTTAAAGTAAATGAAATTTAGCCTGATATGACATTTTATTCCACTGTACAAATAAATTATATTCAATATTTTTTTCAGGAAAAAAGTTGTCACCATAAGACTTTGAGGTCAGATATATTTTTTTATGAATTAAAGTTTTATAACTTCATCAAAAAATAGAATTATTTTTAATTTTGGCAAACTATAACAAAAGTATGTATGTGCACGTGTATGTGTATATATGCTTAAAGTAGTTTAATTAAGGTTATACACATAGTATAATTTTACTAGTTAGAAGTCTGAAGCTTCAATATTCATGAAACATACATTTATAACATGATTTAGGGAAAACTGTTACTCTTCTTTTCACTGATTTCTGAGGTGCTTTCCAATTTTTATATTGCATTACGTGTTTTTAGAGAAGTATTCAAAAAATACTATATTTGGAACCCAAATGGTTATTATGGTTATTTTATTAGAGCATATATTAAAATGAAGTACATAAAGCTATCCAAAAAAACGTTTATTTTTGTGTGTGCTTTTTTTCAAAAAGGGCATGTGAATGCAGTATTTTCTACTCTATTTGCTTTGGTAGAGAGGGCAAAGGGAGACGGAGGAGGAAGAGAAGGTATAGCGCAGAGAGGGGACATGCAGGAGCTCAGTGGAGACATTTCAAAATAACACATCTGCCTATCTCAGTTTTTTTCTTGGTTTATGGTTTGGCCATAAGATATTCCATAATTTTAAATCAAATTTTCAGTAGTTTGAAATATTTATATTTATAGCTAAATTAATGTAATGTAGAAATATGGGCACTGAAAGCTCCCGAGGAAATAATAATTAATTTTGCTATAGAGTAATGTTTTAGATTTATCTTTCTATCTACATGGAATTTAAATCATATTGTCCCTTATGAGTACAGAATAGCTTACCTGCAATTCCAGTTCACTTTGAATCAATGATGACAACTGGTAACAACATATTTCATGTTTCAGGGAAAATCTGCTGATAAATTTGTATTATTGAAGTCATTGGCATAGGTGGCTTGATGAGAGATGTATGTTTTTGTTAGGCTTTTTCTATAATTATTGGATTTAAAATTTCAGTTTATCTTAAACTGAGCTACTAGTAAAGGAAACTGTAATTATGCTGGCACACTAAAAATAAGAGACCATTGGATTGCATATGAGAGAGGATATATTCTATTCTTTATGTGACTTAGATATCATCTATAAAAATACAGTTGAATGATAGACATTAAAACACATTTTATTTTCCAAAAAGTCAGCTTTTCTTAATAGCTATAGATGGCTAATCTGCAAAAGATAAAATAAAGAAATAAGAGAAAAATCATTGAATGTGTATTTCTGATCCATATTTTGGATGCAAAATGATCTAAAAGTATTGTTCTATTGTTGATTTTTGAAGAAAATTTTCAAAAAAGAAAAAAAGAAAGAAAATTTTCTTATCTGGAAGATAAAGTAGGAAAAAAAGCAGAAGCTATAGGTTATATAGAAAAATAAATATGATTATCCTTTAAGTTTTAATGTAAGATGTTAAAAGTGTTAAACTCTGGTTTGCATTATTTCCCAGTTTGTTTTTAAAAGCAGAATTTCCATAATTAACACTATATTGAATCTTCCTTCTTCAATGAACCGTGCTAAAATGTGCTGGACTTTGGAGATGGATAGAAAAGAGAAAAATTACGATGTTTGCTTCCATATTTGCTAGAACTGGATAAGTAATATCAGAGCAAGTTGCCAACATGCTCTCTATATTCTTATGGAAATCACCGTCTTAAACTGTTTAAATATTTTTCTTTATGGGTGCAGATGTATTACTGTTTTCAAAAATATTCATGGTTAATGGGTGCCTCATGGCTCAGTCGGTTAAATGTCTGACTCTTGATTTTGGCTCAGCTCATGATCTCAGGGTCCTGGGATCAAGCCCATATCATGCTCTGCACTGGGCATGGAGCCTGCTCAAGATTCTCTCTTTCTATATCTCTGCTCCTTCCCCCTCCCATGTGAGCATGCTTTCTCTCTTAAAAAAACAACAACAACAACAAAAACATGGTTATATGTGCAAGAATACATGCAATCATTTTAGAATGGGTGGGGGTAAAATTTCAGTTTAGGCATTAGTATTTGACAAATAATTATATTCTAATTTTCTAATTCCCTAAAAAAAAGAATATGAACAACCAGTTATTGCTATTATATCTTTTAAAGATATTGTTGTTATAACAAAAGCTTAAATTATTTAAAAATATGGAAATAACTAATTCAATATTGATAATGTTCGATATTGCCTATGACTACAACACATTGTCTGTTGCAAACCATTCTGATAGTTGGAAGATAAAATATATTTGATTGTCTCTTTACTTATGGATAATCTCTCTCTCTCTCTCTCATCCATTTATCTATCCTCTATCCTCTGGTAAGTCAAAGCATATTTTTCTCCTTGCTGGTAAACTAATGTTATTAGACAAACAAAAAGAAAATATCCTGCACCATGACAGGTATTTATTGAAGAGAGAAAAGTATTATTAAGGCTTTAAGCCCAGGACATGGAGGAATTTTGTCATTTTATACAAATCGGGGACATTTTCTCCACTTCTAAGAAGTGAAAAAGTGTTGACACATGACAGACAGCATAGTATATATTTTACCAACTGCCAACACATACAATAGATAAAATGAGTCCTTGAATGATACCTTTGATGTTTTCATTCCTTTTGCCATCTTTCAGAAAACGAGTTGTAGACAACTTTTTCCTACTGCGTGAGTCTTCAGGGCCATTGTCTGAAAAGCACAGCTTTCAACAAGTTGGGATTATTCTCCTTTTATCTTTGACTTTGTTTTATCTAGAAAATTGCTGTGACAACCTTTTCCAGCAATAACCTAAATGGTTTTTAAAATGATCACTAAGTCTGGATGAACATAGATTTTTAAAAATTATTATTTTACTTAACCATTAGTAAAGGTTAAAAGAATAAAGGTTCTTTTATAATTCACTTTTAGATGGTCTTCACAAAAGTTAATGCTTGTTTGTTTACTTAAAATTACATCAAACAGTTATTGAAATGAATCAAGTGTTACAATATACAAGGATTATAATATAATCAGTCATCTCTCCTATTTCTAATTTGGCACCTAACAAAGCGTAGATGCTCATAAGTCACTTGAATGCTAGGTGAATGAATGAATGATTACAAATATGAAGAGAGTTAGAAAGTTATTCAAATCATGACAAATTTAAATCTGGATTACCTAACAATATGAACTAGGCAATGAGCGTTCACTTTCAAAACTAATCAGTGCACATTTCCGTTAAATAGAAAATTGTTTGAGTGCATCTAAAATGCTTTTTAAGTTCTCAAAATTTGATTTGCATTAAACATTTTTCAGAAACACATTTATTATAAATTGCGAGGAAGCCAGAGTTTACAAATTACTATGGCTTTTGCAATTAGAACAAAATAGAAATCAAGACCATTGCTGGATTCTGGTATTTTAAAACATCTTTTCTCATAACTAGTCAGTGAGAGCTACCCCAAATCCATCATCATCTTAAATTTCTAAACGATCCCTCAAATGCATTCCTCTGTGAACAGTAGCATGATTCTAAATTTATAAGAGGATTTGAATTAAAGTTTAAACTAAATGAAAATTCTGATTATTTCTTGAGTTAAAAGAACCTGTAATATAAGTCCATTCATTCCCTACCTTTTGAAATAATTCCAAGTATACTTACAGCTAAGAGCACAACCTGAGAGATCAATGTCATTCTTGGTACTCTTATGCCCCCTGCGCCCACTAGGCATTGTGGCATCATTTGGATTCAACGTAACTTATAAAGATCGACTCACACTATGTGGTTGAGACTGAAAATTAATCGCTCCAGGCTAATTCTTGGCCCCTCACAGGAAACTTTGTTAAGTGAGAATCAATTCCACATGGAGAATGAAAACTTTTTGTGATGTTTTCATGAAAATAGTTTCAGTTCCTCATTTGTAAAATAAATGCAAAAGCAGCACATGGATTAGAAGATTTGTGGGTGATATAGAAGTGAGGAGAGGGGAAGAGATCCAATAGTTTCTTCTAAGCAGAGACCAAAGCATGATACATAGTCTCCCTGTGCACCACAGGCAGAAGAGGACTCATGGATCATTTTTTCTGTGTGTTTTGTGCATCTTATTCCTAAGCTATCAGTCACAACCCCCGGACACCAATTAGAGGAGATCAAGTGAGAAGTACCCACCTGAGTCTCCTTGAAAACCCTAGCTGAGAAACATTTTTAGTGTAAATGGAGAATACTATGCATGTGTTTTCAAATGACTCATAAAAGGAAACCTAGTGTTCTTTCTGCTTAGGCTTGGAAGATCACTGTAGATACTCCTCCTGGCTGAGCAGAGAATTAGAAACTGGAAATCGTTTTCAAACAAACATTCCACCTGCTGGCACAAAACTGTTAAATTCATCGGGCCAATACATTTCAAATGAAATGTTTACAGTATAAAAATAAAGTGAAATGGTTTTTACAGTTCTTTTCAGGCACTGGTATTACAATCTGTATAGGGAGATAAAGGCGAATGGAAAACAGTAAACACACTATACACTAATTTAAACTGAAATGAAAATGCACTTTCCTATATCTACCTCTTCACATTCAAATTATTGGTAAGGGACTTAGGAAAGGAGAGAGTGCGTATTTGGAAAAAAAAATTTATAAACGTTTATGTGCAGTGAATAGCAGTAGATAATGTCCTTATTTCTTGAAAATGAAATTAACAGCGTTTTGTGTGATGTTAAAGTTAGGATTAGTATTACAGTTAAGGGAACAATTCAGAGCCATGACATAAAACTCCTCTTGTTAAAGGATTTAAATGTAAAAACCAGTCATTTGCATGTGTAACTTTCCCATCCTAAGAGTGAAGAAAACATTTTACTTCAAAGTTGTGATAAATTTATACTTAATATTTTTTGAGTACCACTTATGTCTCTGATGTTCATGGGGGGAAGTAAACTGTTATTTCTTTGTCCTTCAATTTAAAGACTGAGATCATGGGCATGGAAATATTCATAAGTATAAGCCAGTTCTTCTAATGCAACCAATCCTAAGTTTTTCACACTGTCCATTATAACTCACTGTCACCTGAACTTGGCAGAAAGCTCATGCTTCAGCATCTCTACTCACACTTTCTTTGATAATTATCTATAGAAACGTTCTCCAAGAGAAAGAGAGGACATTCTCCCTCTGGCTATGTTGCATGTAGCTAATTTTACAGCACCATAGATTGCCACATTTCTAGAGGAACTCTGTGTCATGGCTTTCTCTACAAATTGACATCATAATGACAGTGAATATTACAGATAGCCATACTCCTGGAGTGATCTTTCAACCTATGCTTTAAAAATTTTAATCTGTGAAGTAAATTGATTATAAGCACACTATGGTGTCTCATTTTGCTTATTAAGTTTCACTGATAAGTATATGATGACTCAGATTACCCTTAACTTTGGAATAATAACCACAAGTTCCTTTGTTTTTATATATTGATCATGGTTTGCATTTGCATTCTACATAGGAAATGATGCCACATTACCTGTTTACTGAGTAAGAGCTAAGATGGAAATATTTATAAGATTATTCTTGATCTGGTTTCTGGGTTTCAGGGATTTTATTGATTTTACTCTCTTAATTGAAAAAGTGCTTTTCAAGTGTTCTTTGCAATGTTTTGTCATAAATATATAAGTTCTTCTTGATGTACTAAAAAAATATAAAACTTATTCCCTATAATAGTGCTAACAAGACATAAAATATCTGGTCCTAATATCTATGGATCTTTCTGGTTTTTGAGACAGATTGGCTATTAATATTGAGGCTGTCACTGATATATGATTTTGATTTGGGGAATATAATAAAAATTAGAGGGGCTCCTAGAAACATTTCTCGTTTGTTCTCCCTCAATGAAAAGATGAGCTAACTATGAAAGGTTATATGTTGAATTACTAGCTCAACTCCAGGGAAATCTCAGAATATTCAAGATCTACCTTTTTCTTATTATTTCTTTTATCTTTATTGATGTATAATTGATATATAAAAATGAACACATTTAATATATATATATCATGATCAATTTTGACATATGCATACATCATGATACCATTACCACAACCAAAGTATTATCTATCGCCTCCAAAAATTTCCTTGCATTCTTTTTTGTTTTTTCAATTGTTATTAAAGTATATTAGCATACAGGGTTCTGTTAGTTTTAGGTGCATAACATGGAGACTTGACAATTCTGTACATTATGCAATGCTCACAACCATAACTATCACCATGCAACATTATCATATTATTTACTGTATATCTATCTATTTACTGTATATTTACTTTTATCTCTCTGATTTATTTATTTAATAACTGGAAGTTTGTACCTTTTAAGTCTCTTCACCTATTTTTTTAGTAAGAAGACTTAACATAAGATCTCTCATCTTGATATATCTTAAGGTACATGATATTTTTAAGTGCACAAAATTTAGGCATATTGTGAACCACAGGTGTTATGCAGTAGAGCAGTTCTCTAGAATTTATTCAACTTGCATAATAAAAACTTTATACTCTTTGAAAAACAATTTCCCATATCCCCCTTCCCCAAGCCCCTGGCAACCACCATTCTATTCTCTGATTCCATGAGCTTAACCATTTTAGATACCTCAAACAAGTTAAATCATTCAGCATTTGTCTTTCTGTAACTGGCTTTATTCCCTTAGCATAATGTTCTCTAGGTTCATCCATCTTGTCTCAGGTGGCTAGATGTCCTTCTTTAGGGCCAGATAGCCTTCCATTGTCTCTATGCATATTTTCTTTATCTCTTCATCACAGTTGTGGAATGCCAAGCCCCATCTCACCTATGTGGCTGCAATCACGATCAAACCTCTCTGCTGGGCCCAGCTCAGAGAACATCATTCAGAGATATTGACAAGTACTCGTTTAATGAGTTAAGTCTTACTTTAAAGTAAAATTATTAAAAGGGGAGACACTCTGTCAATTTGGATAGGCTAGGTTATGCTGTAGTGACAAATGGCAAATTACGGGCAGCTTAGAAAAAAGGAACTTGGGGCGCCTGGGTGGCTCAGTTGGTTAAGTGACTTCCTTTGGCTCAGGTCATGATCCTGGAGTCCCGGGATCGAGTCCTGCATGGGGCTCCCTGCTCAGCAGGGAGTCTGCTTCTCCCTCTGACCCTCCCCCCTCTCATGTGCTCTCTCTCTCTCTCTCTCTCAAATAAATAAATAAAATCTTAAGAAAAAAGAAAAAAGGAACTTGATTTCTAGCTCATACTGTACCCCCTTTATACCTCAGCTGTGGTTATGCTCACATGTTTTATTCACTCCAGAAGCAGCCCGAAAAAGCTGCCTCTAGCTCAAAGAAAGGACAGAACTAAACACGGCAAAACACACACCAGTCCTTAAGCGACACCCATCCCTTTGCTTATGTTGCCTAACTTTACCAGGGCAAGGAATTGGACCCACTTCCTAGAATGGCAGCACTTACTGGTCGACAATAATACATTACAGACATCTGTCAGCACAACCCACTGAAATATTGCATGTTTAAATCCTTTTGTAAAAGGAAATGCAGATCTACCTTTAGGTTACTTTACATATGATCTTCAAAATTTCTCAGTCTCCCTTCCTCTCCACGTTCCTGAAGGATATTCCCACAGGTCTTTGGGGCATATGCCCAGGATCCATGCCTTGTCATGGCAATTGTTATTTGGCACGATGTAGTTATTAAGAACATGGGCTCTGGAGCTGTATCTCTTGAATTCAACTACAGTGTCATATTAAAGAATCCCTGGTCAATTTAGATAATCTCTTTGCACCATTTGTCCCTCTAGCAAACTGTGGATAATAATGTCTGTCTACCTCATAGGATTCTTGTGAGGATTAAATCAAAAACATGTGAAGTGTTTAGAAGAGTACCTAGTGTCTATTGGGTGCTCTTTAGTTTCATATACTAAAAGTTTCTAGTCTTTTGTTAACATACATGTGAACCATAGTAACATCTGTGTTTCTAACAGATAAATAACCATCAATCTATCAATTAGAAGATATTATATGTAGTTGAATAAACCAAATGCTGATTCATACTATAATTCTTTGAAAAATACCTTCTCTACCTCAGTTGTTGTGTAATAAGGATTTCTGTTTGTTTTCTTTTGGAGGAGTTGATGATATTGATGGACACACTATAACATGTTTGGTGAAGTCTTAATTCCTTCCTTCTCCATGTTCAGCAAAGACACCTTTTTTTTTTTTAATTTTATTTTTAAATAATCTCTCCACCCAACTTGGGGCTTGAACTTACAACCCCAAGATCAAGAATTGCTTGTTCTACTGACTGAGCCAGCTAGGTGCCCCGCACAAAGGCATTTTTAAAAAAAGCATTTTTATATTAAAGAATTAATATTAATAATGAAAAAATAATAACAGGTGGCAGTGTTAAAATGTACTAAGGTATGAGTCAGTCATCATGCCAAGTTTATTGTACAACATTATATAATCATAAAAATAATTAAACGTTTTCAGTGCTAGGTAGTATCATCTTTATTTCACAATAGAGAGCACTGAGATCTAGAAAGCAAAACCACTTACTGGACGGACAACTTAGGGTTATGTATGTGGCCGGAGAGGATTTATCCCGGACAGTGTGACCTACAGCTCCTCTATTCACTACTTTTACATTTGCATATAATCTCTTGTAGTTTAAATTTAAAACTCTAAAAACTCTAGAATTAAATAGAACAAATATTTGTGAGCTTGAGCAAGGCAAAGATTTCTTTAAAGAGAAAAGACCAAACTATAAAACTAAAAACTTCATAAATTAGACTCCATCAAAACTACAAATACAAAAATATTTTGAAAGATTCTATTTAGAAAATATAAAGGTAGGGCGCCTGGGGGGCTCAGATGGTTAAACATCTGCCTCCAGCTCAGGTCATGATCCTAGGGTCCTGGAATTGAGTCCACATCAGGCTCCCTGCTCAGCCAGGAGTCTGCTTCCCTTCCCTTTCCCTCTGCCCCCTCCCATGCTCGTGCTCGCTCGTGCGCACGTGCTCTGTCTCTCAAATAAATAAATAAAATCTTAAAAAAAAAGAAAGAAAATATAAAGGTAAACTACAACCTGAGAGAAAATACTTGCAAAATATATATGATGAATATCTTGCATTTGGAATGTGAAGTATTCTTACAACTCAATAATAAGAAAACAAACCAACGAAAAACTTGGATAAAAGGCTTTGTAGAAATTCTTCATCAAAGAAGATGTACAAATTCCAATTAAGCACATGAAACAAAATTTTCATAAAGAATCATTACAAGGATGCAAATAAAACCCTCACCAAGATACCACTATATATCCACAAGAATGGCTAAATTAAATACCTTGGCAATATCAAGTGTAGACAAGAATGTAAAGCAAATGGAAATACCATAGATTCCTCGTGGGAATGCAAAGTAGTATAGCCATGTTAGAATATATTTGGCAATTTCTTGTAAAGTTACCATATGCTTACTATACATCCCAGTAATTGTATTCCTAAGTATTTACTCAGAGAAATGAAAGCATATGTCCCCAAAAACTTGCATGCAAATGTTCACAGTATGTGTATTCCTCACTGCCAAAACTGGAAATAGTCAAGATGTCTATTATATCAGTGGATAAATAAACTATGGTATTTCCATATGATGGAATGCTACCCAGCAATAAAACAGAATGAATCACGGATACACGCAACAACAAGGGAAAGAAGTCAGACAGAAAAGATGACATTATATATCTATCTATCTATCTATCTATCTATATGTATATATATATATATATTGCTAGAGTGATAGAAATCAGATCAACAGTTACCCTGGGCTGTGGATGGGGGGATGGTGGTCTACAAAACTACAAAAGGGTCTTTTTTTATATTTTAATTCTATTGTCATTTGATATATACATATATATGTATGTGTATATATAGCTAAAATTTAACAAACTGTACACTTAAAATGGGTTAACTGTATGCAAGCTGTATGTTAATTAAGTGATTTTTAATGTAAATTTCTATCACTTTTATACAAAGATTGAACATTTAAAAACTTACATATCACATTATTTTGAAATAAATTTGTAGATATTTGTAAAAAAAAAAGCATTTTTGTCAATTTCAGTAAATACAAACCCTGGTAGGATTCTCATGCCGGTTGACATAAGAAATAAAGATCACAACAAATGATGCATATATATGTTGTCCATAAGAGTAGGGGAAAATTGACCTAATGAGAGTTTGGAATCATATATAACTTATATAATAGCATACATGGAATATGTGTTTATATATATATCAATCTAGCATGAGGTCCATAAATTAAGTATAAATTAAGTTGGTTTGTTCTGTTTGCCTATTATGTGGCATCTCAAAATGAGTAGTAGAGACCTTGGAAAATAAAAAAGTGCAGTAAATTAGCTGATGTTTCTTGCATGACCAGTCTGAAACCCAAACTTTTACTATGAGACTCATATAGTATTCACATATTAAGGATATGAATTGTCACACTGGTTTTCAACTTATTCTTCTCATTTGGAAGTTTTTGAAGAGGCAAATTTTTGCTCAGATTTCAACTACTAATCCAGTCAGATGCATGCGACTCTAGCTGAATGGCAGTGGAAGCCTGAATACCTGATGTTTTTTTGTCTTCTCCATCTTTCAAGGAGTTGGCCCCTTGGGCGCTGGTTCACAGTTTGAGTGCAGCTTATCTGAAACAATCTCAAGAGGAGATCTTATTTCCACTTTGGACTTTATGAAATCAACAAAAGGATTAGTTGAGGATGATTTAACTCAAACTATGAAATGAAACATACAGTCTTTTCATTTAGGTAATTTTGCATGTGACAGCCCATTATTGGCAGTCCATGTTTGGATAATTTCCAATTCTTATTTTTTAAGTTTTAATGAGAAAAAAAGCCCTAAGTAGCTGTGATTAAGGACATTGCCACAGTTCTGCCTTGTTTGGCTTCTAACTTTTTCTTTCTTTCTTTCTTTCTTTCTTTTTTTTTTTTTTGAAGTGTAATCGCCATTTATTTTTTTTCTGGAGAATAGCTTTTCTTCAGTCCTTAAGGACTTAGCCCCTTACATGGGTTTTGGTGGAGGTCGTGGGGCAGCACCCGCAGGTCTAAATCCGGGTGGGGGTGTTCGGTCCTTCCGTGCTTCACGAGAGCGATTCCTGACTACCTTGCTGTGAATGGCACAACTCACACAATAATGTAGATTCACATACAGCTTGGGAAGCACAAAGGCATCGAAGACACTCGCTTCAGAAATGTCCCTGACGGCGGCGGCCTCTACCACGTTCCGAATAACGAACTTCTTAATGGTCTTATCCTTGTGCACACAACGGGCGCGGTTCGTGCAGTGAATAAGCTGCACGTGGCCGCGGCCCTTTTTGTTAAGACCATTATTCCTTCTTTTCTTGGTCATCTTGGTAGCGAGACCTGAGAGCTTTTTCTCTTATTTTTACATAATTTGTGAAATTTGGGGGAGGGTTTGTTGCTTTATATCTTGTAGATTGCATCAGTCATTATTATTCATCCCAGGACATTCTCAGTTCTTTTTTAGCAGGGTAATTATTTTTTCAAGGTTCTCGGCTAGATGCTCACTGTCTATCACTGAAAATCAGGAAATATCTATGGCTCTGTTTGCCCAGTCTTCCAACTTTTTGACTCTAAGCACTCCCTCTGTATGAAGCCCAGCTCTCTGTGCATTGTTTGGCCTGCAGGATTGTGGAGAGCTTTCTATTGACTCCTTGCCTTAAAGAGAGAATCTTTCACACTGAGCCTGCCCTTCAAAAGGACATCCCCCACTCAGTAGAGTCTTGCATATCAAAACATTTTCTACATAACATTAAACATCTCCCTGCAGTGCTGTTTATTTCCCATTTATTATTATGTCTTAAGGTTCTCTTAAATGTCTAGTTAAATCCTGCTGATATTAAGAATAAGGGACTTTTTCTCAGTTTACTTGCCCCCAGATCAATGTGTGCTTGTATGTGTATTTTATTTTGCATTTAATTTTTACTCTATCTTTTTATTTAAGATTATTTATTTATTTATTTATTTTGAGAGAGAATGAGTGAGAGATGGAACACAAGCGGGGGAATGGCAGGAGCAGAGGGAGAAGCAGGCTCTCTACCGAGCAGGGAGCCCAACATGGGGCTCGATCTCAGGACCCTGGGATCATGACCTAAGCCTAAAGCAGATGCTTAACCACTTGAGCCACCCAAGTGCCCCAATTTTTATTCTAACTTCTTAAAACTTTCCTGCTTTTACTCTTGTTCCATAATTTTGTCATGTTGTACACATTTTATAGCATGCATTTCACAATAGTAAGATGATCAAAGCCACTTTTACCCTTTGAAATTTCTAATTATTTTACTCAACAATGGATAATAGATTGTTCGATATGGCTTATTAACAATTTCTTACTCTTTCAACACTATTTATAATTTCAAAAATAATAATAAAGAATTCCTTACTGGGTATATGGATATATACTCTCAGAATCATTCATCTAAAGTTTATCTGAAAACTCTTTACAGTGAAATATCTATCGGATACAATGATGCAATCAAATACGTACTTCTCTACTGAGGAGTATAGGGGAATATCAGATATAGTATGAAGTAAATTCTGGCACATTAATGATAGTGTAATATAGATAGAGAGTTTTTCAAATTAATGTAAGTAGTGATGATTTTAGGTAAACTGACTCTTTTTAATTATTTCATTAATAATGAAGATCTATAATCATGATAATACCATTTTAAAAGGATTTAAGCCATAAAACTGTCCAACTTCAGTTATTCTTCTATTAATTTTTCTTCATAAAGGGCCCTCAAAATATTTCTAAGTCTTCATTTATACTTCAGGCAATGGTTTGGCTTACCCTTCTGTCCTCCTTAATTGTAAATAAAGCAACTGAATTATATGTAGCCATGAGTATGTAACTGTAGTACTAAATGGTAAACAAAGCTTTCCACTAAGATATCCTCTCATCACTCTTTTTAAACATTGTACTGGAAATCCTTGCTAATGCAATAAAGCAAAACATGGAAATAAAAGTATGCTGGTTGGAGAGGAAGATATAAAACTGTCTTTGTTTTCAGATGATATGATTAGCTATATAGGATAGCAACAAAAAAAAACTCTTGGAACTAATAATATATTATAGTACTGTTGCAAGATATGAGGTTAATATGCAAAAGTCAATTGTTTTCCTACATACCAACAATGAACAAGTAGAATTTATTAAAAACAAATACCATTTACCTTAGCACTCCCAACAAAAAAATACTTGGGTATAAATCTAAACCTTGGCTCATGCCTGCCTTCCTCCATCTTCCAGCCTGCAACAATGGGTCGACTTCTTCTCTAGTCGTTTCCCTCTGAAACATTTAACTGCCTCTCTCTACTGCTTTTAAGAACTTACATGAGTAGATTGGGCCCACCTAGAGAATTCAAGATGATCTTCCTATCTCAAGGTCTGGTGCCTTAATCACAACTTTAAAGATTTTTATTTATTTATTTGAGAGAGAGAGAGAGACCATGCAGGTGAGTCAAGGGAGGGAAAGCAGGAGATAGACAGAGAGAATCCCCAGCAGACTCCTGGGCTGAGCACAGAGCCTGAGGCAGGCTTAGGGCAGGGCTCACCAGGGGGCTCTATCTCAGGACCCTGAGATCATGACCCTGAGATCAAGACCTGAGCCGAAACTAAGAGTTGGACCCTTAACTGACTGAGCCATTCAGGCTCCCTCACTTTTAAAGTCTCTTTTGACATATAAGAGTATATAGTCACAGTTTCTGGGCTGAGGATGGGAACATTTTGGAGGGAGGGCATCATTCTGCCTACCACAGCCTGTGTAATTAAAGTGATAATAAAAGAGAAATATGAAATAATAAAAAATATGTGATTAATTTTTTAAAGTTATTTTAAAGGAGAAATAACAGGAATGAGAGCACAAATGGGACAAATAGAAAAATAAACCAAAGGGAGAAGATCTGAACTCAATGAAAATGAAAAATGTGTTACATGAATAGCTTAATATATTGTGTAAGTTGATTTAATAATTTTTGCTTGCCCTTGAAAGAACTCTAAGTCAAACTAATATCACTGATGAATTTTTCTAAAACTTTAAAGAAAAAAAAGTTCCAAACTTGAAAACAGATTTTCAGAGAATAAGTGAAGAGATAGGATTTTCCCACTTATTTTATAAGAAATATAGCATAATGTTGATAGCGAGACCTGCCAAGGAAATTAGAGTAAAGAAATAGTTAAGAACAATGTCTTCCTCTGAGGACACTTGTGCAGATTCAGTAAAATAATACAGGTAAAGTTAGCTGGGAGAAAAAGAGGAAAAAAGAAAACTATAGGTCCATATTTCTAAAATTTTTAAACCAAAAGTTCTTAGGAAAAATAATTCATCCAGTGTACATAAAATGAATCTATAATGATCAGTTAGGTTTGTTTCAAGGACATGCTATTGCTTTTACAGAGAAAAACCATTCAATATAAATCACCAATTAACACAATATAGGAAAAGATATGTGATCATGTCAGTAAAAGCAAAAAAAGAATTTACTGATATTCAACACTTTTTATACTAAAATTTTTCATCTACTACCAAATGGAAGTGAACTTTATTAAACCGGTATAAAATATCTATCAAAATAATACCTAAGAGTTATTACCAATGCTAAAATAATAATTATGTTCCCTTTGGTTGGGAAAACTATGATGATCACAGTCACTTTTACTACTTGGCATGGTCCTGGAAGTCATCGCCCAAACAGTCAAGGAAAATAAATTTAAAAAGAATACAATTTGTACATACTTCTATAATTGAATATTGCACTGAAATGAGAAATAAAGTACTAAAATACACAGTCACATGAATAAATCTCACTAATGTAATATTGAGCTGGGAAGCCAGGTACAGAATAGAAGATTCACTATTATTTTATTAATAGGATGTTCAATAACAAGTGATTCTGCTCTAACTAGCAGAGAGAGTACTGTTTGCCTTTCAATGAGGACACATTAACTGGGAAAGCACAAAAATTAGCCTTCTGTGTGGTGGTAATGTGCTGTATATTTACCTGTTTGTTGTTTATATGGCTGAAATTAAGTGTAAAATTTCCCTCTGTTAAATTCACATTCTTTTCTGTTTATCTGCTCAAATCCGTGTTTGTAACAGCAGCATGTATTTCCAAACACTTTTAGTTTTATAGTGAAAATGGCATAGTTTCCCACAAGGAAACTGGCAGGTAGGAAAATGGGGTTTGAAGGAAAAACCTCAGCCATGAACAGGGGTCTCATGTCAAAGTGTGTCTGAGGGGGTTGTTCTTGAAAACCTGTATGACGGTATTGTTAATGTCTTATAGTGTACTTTTAAAGGGCCAGGTTTTTGTGTTTGTGTTTTTTTTTTTTTTTTTTTGAAATTTTTGTTAGGTAGTATAGGAATCATTCATGCCCTGTAATGCTGATAGGTACCCGGGCTAAATATTTTAGTCTCATCTAGAGTTGTGCTATATGTGTATCATTTCTATACTAAGAAATATTTATTCTCTCCCTTATGACTGAAGACTCCTAGGACGGTATAAGGTATTTCAGCGATTGCTCTAAAGAGCAAAATGGATGGTTAACTAAGATAAAGTACTCTTTGGGAGCTAATTCCTTTGCAGTTGCATTATGATCAGAGTTTTTACTCCTTAATACTTACTTGTAAGCATTGCTGACAATAGAAAATAAGAAGACATATTTTTCCTTCAGAACAGTTCTTGTGTAGGAGAGTCAGGAAGAGGGAATTGAGATCTACTGTTGAGAGGTTTTCTAGCACATCTTGAATACCTAGGAGGCTTCATACAAATAAGTAAACCATTATCATTCGAGATGATAAATCTGAACTGAGTGAAACTTCCTACCTTTTGGACTGCCCATTATTACTAAGAAAATCTTAGGGTTTTAAAAATAGAAACACACTCTCACGTTACTACAATTTGAATAGCTTTACAAAGTTGATTTATATAATTTCTTTTCTGTTATATAAGCATCACATATTTAGAATATCTTGATTAAATCTAATGTGCACATTCAGTTGAATTAAATGTAACCAGTGAGAAATAAGACATTCATCAGCATGCCAGGTTTGGATAACTGCAAGGTTAGTGGGGCAGAGCCAATAAACATATTATGGAACATAAAACCCCTATTATAGATCCCTCATACCAAGACATATGTATTTTAGGTCTGAAGGATGGCATGAAATGTGATCTGGCCCATCTGAGTCATAATTAGCATATCTCCGAGCTCTGAAGTCTTAGTGAGCTAGGCTCGCTTGGGCACCACAGAATGATCAGTGTTGCCCGTCTGTATTGCACCTGCTCAGTAATTGCTCAGTCCTGCCCATGGCTACCGTCTTCTTGCTCTTTTTAGAGAACATTGTTCTAACATGGTGAAGGTATATTTTGGACTGTGTGTTTCAGTCTCGAATACATGTTTTCTCGAATTTAAAGAAATAGAGATGATATCATAGGAATAAAAGCAAGTTGGAGCTTTGTCTGGAAATTGGAATTCTGAATTTCCTCATATATGCTTGAAGGGGCCACATGAAAGAAGAACCTCAACTTCTGTCTCAGTACCTGGAAAAGTAGAATAGTTACAAAACTGTTCTTCTCTGACTTGTCTAGAAATAGTTTTGTGATTATTAGTGATTTATTTTTAATTACTTAAACCTCGCCAATGTCCTCAGAGGCCTCAGTTTACTGTTTAGGGCTTTGGCCTTCTACTGCCCTGGAGAAGAACAACGGCTGCTAGTCAACTCGACCGAGAACGGCGGTGCCCTAAAACGACAAAGGCGCCCAATCAAGCTTGAGACATGAGATCAATAAAGCAAACTGCAACACACAATGAAAATCTATTTGCTGTTTGTTTTATCGATCTTTGATGAAGCCACATCGCATGTATACTGTTTAGGATTAAATGTGTGTCCTTGTGTGTGGTGTGTTTCCTCATGGATGAAATTGGTTACCGTGGGAAAGCAATGTAAAAGCATAGTAGAAAAGCCAGGGTATCGGATTGAGTGACCTTCTAAAACCTGTATCACCACTTGTAAGTTACTTCCGTTGCCTTTGTTAAAATTTCCTCATTTGTAAAATGAGGGACTAGAACTCCCTAACTCATCTTGTGGTTATGATGGTCTATGAAGATAATGTCTGGCCAAGTGTTTATTTACATCGGTGCATTAAATATGGCCATATTCGGCAACGGATTATTTTACTAGACAGAGTTACTAAACAATATGTCCTTTCTAGAGGGGACTGGGAGTCTTTCAGAAATATTCAGTCAGTCTTCATTAAAAAAGTACAGAATTTATAGCAGAATTAGTCTTTGAGTTGGGTCATTGCTGATTCTTTATTCACCAGCTCATCAACATTAAATGTTTGATTACAAATTCCATACTATCTACTGCCTTATTTGTATGAGCCCAGATGAGATGGTGGTGGGCAAAGCACATTTAAGTAAATGTGGGAAGGAGGGACTCTATTCACTGCATTACTGGTACAAGTCATGTCGGTGACTGATAAGTTATCGGCCAAGGAATGCTTAGTCGTATAACATATGTTCTACCATCTTCAAGATCTGAACGGATGGATTAAAGAAATGACATGTCTGACTGTGGCTTATGCTCTTTTACTTTTTCATTTTTTTAAACTTTTTGTCTTATGTTCTTTTAAATGAAGATGAAAAGAAACTAAAAAAATGTTACTTTGCTGGAACCTAAGTCTTCAGATGTACAGAGCATTTTTTTAAAAGATTTTATTTATTTATTTGACAGAGAGAGAGACACAGCGAGAGTGGGAACACAAGCAGGGGGAGTGGGAGAGGGAGAAGCAGGCTTCCCGCCGGGCAGGGAGCCCGATGTGGGGCTTGATCCCAGGACCCTGAGATCACGACCTGAGCCAAAGGCAGACGCTTAATGACTGAGCCACCCAGGTGCCCCTGTACAGAGCATTTTTACACTACAGGTGACTACTACATTCTCAAATACAGAAAATATTTTATAATTGTATTTTATAAATAGCATTGGCAGAAAAATACAAATATTAACAATTTCCAATTCAAAAATATTCCTAATATCTGATTAGATTATTTTATTTGGTCTTTTAAAATACAGTTATATCTGAAGTAAACACAAACTAGCTCATGGTTTTGTATATGAGAGGGGCGAACCTGCTTTCTAGAAGTAAGTAATAAAAATGAAAAGAAAATGTAAATCCAAATTCATAGATTTTTATTTTCCCTCTGGAGTATATCAACTAGATTCTATATGCTTTCATTTCCTTTCATTCCACAAATGTTTACTGCCTATCCTGAGCTTGAATGTTAATAATATTAGGTGAAATATGTAATATAAAAATGTGAAATGTCAACATCTAAATGACTATAACTAAAATAATTATAATCTGTAATATACAAAATATCAGAATATTACAATAGGTTACATGACAACATACTACATAATTCTCTGCTAAAAGAGTGCAATATGTATAAGTAATATCTAGTATGAAATTACATTAATCAATTACTTCATTAATTAATAAGTATAATACCCTATTTTAAGTCTGGTAACAAAAGGAAATAAAAATAGGATGACCACTATATCAACTTTAATATCAAGTACACTTTTGGTTTTATATTCTCAAGGGTATATTCCTTGTCCTGAATATTAGAAAAAGAATGAAAGATTTAAAATATGTTAGAAGGGACCACTAGATTTTATTTTTAATGGAAATAATATTTATTATTTCCATTAAAAAAGAAATGGACTATTAGTTCCGTTCTTAATCTCATAGATCTAGTGTTGTGAAGAAGGAAATTTTTTATGCGCATTGACATACAACACTGAATTGTGATTTCCATTCTCTCCTTAGTCTCAGTACCGTAAATGCCACTGCCGTCTGCAAGAGTAGCTTCTAATCCTATGGGAGTTGCCAGAAACTTATCTAGTTGGAAGGGAAAAATTTCCTTGCTCTAGGGAAAGTGTGTGTGTATATATAAGAGAATGCCCATATGCACAATGACATGAAGTAAATTTGACCAAATCAATACATGTCAAACGTTTTCTTTTTGTTGTAAACTTTCGAGTGGAAAAAAAGAAAAAAAAAAAGTTTGGTGAACACATATCTGACTTGGGTCTCTCTACAGGTATCAGAACTTGAACTTGTTAGAGATGCAGATCTTATGCAGTTGATTTTATGAATTTATGTCTCTTTGTCACATTGTTCTCGTTTTATTGAGATCTTCAGGAAAGAGCAAAATTAAATTCAAATGTTCAATTGATCATGTATCAGAATCGTATCCTTTAAACTTACTTTTATTCTCTTTTCTGCCTTCTATTTATAACCCAAACTGGTAGTTATCTTTACCACTAACAATGTGATCTATGGACTAATCTCAACACCTTGGCCCCATTCTGTTCAAAGTTTATTGACGTGAGTAGGAAGGGAGATATATACCTAAATCTAATCTAAAAGTGCTTCTAAAGCCATGGATAAACTAGATTTCCCCAAGAGTTTCAGAGTGAAAAAATACTAAATTATTCCTGATACTTTACAGGAATATTTTTTATATGCTTTTTTTTTAGTAGGATTCTAATTTAGATAAGTCCAAAATTTAACATTTCTCCTTACCATGACAATTTGGATCAAATGTTCCCTGTCAGCTGATGTTTGCCCAGGAAAAATTATGAGGAGATGATTGAACTTACACTTTAAAAAGAGAACGAGGGGCACCCAGGTGGCTCAGTCAGTTAAGTGTCCAACTCTTGATTTCAGCTCATGTCATCATCTCGGGGTCCTGAGATTGAGCCCTGCATCGGACTCCACACTCGGGGGTGTGGGGAATCTGCTTGTCCCTCTCTCCCCATACCCTGCCCTGCTTGCTTTCACTCTCTCGCTCTCAAATAAATAAATAAAATCTTTAAAAAAAGTAAAAAGAGGAGATTTAAATTTGAGAGCCCATGTTTCAAGCATCATTGTTCGTTTTAGAAGGGGTTAGACGGTTAAGGACAGCAGCAGTAAATAGCAGAAGCAATATCAAATCAAATCTCTTGTCTGACAGTCCAGACTTCCAGGAGCTAATGCCTGCTAGAATTGCAAAGTGTGACCAATTTTTCTATTCTGAATAAAACTCCCATTTTATTAAGTATTTTGGTAAAGGATAATGGAGAAGCTAATAAAAATAAATCCTTGATTGCATGATCAGATGGAAATTCGAGGAATTAAACAGAATGTAAAAGTGAGGGCACTTCGTATATAGTACAATACATACACACATTATCTATCTAAATATATTATAATATATGCATATATAAATGTATTACCTTACAAAGTTTATATTAATGGTTAGTTAAGGATAGAATTTTTGAGACTGGTATTAGAAAAGGGAAGATGTTTTTATTTAAATTTTCAATATGGTTTAACAATTTAAATGTTAAAAAAAAATCACAGAAAAAGAATATGCAAGTGAACTATTATGTAAGTGAAATACCTAAAGCCAAAAGCACTCAGGATTGGAAGGCTATTCAGCCCATTGTTGATAGTTCCCTCTCCTATACCACAAAAGATGCATCCATCATAGACCCAGTCTCCTACAGTGACAGGTCTTCTCTTTCTTGAGTCTGCCAGGTTTCCCATCTCAAATAGTCACCCTGGATACATTATGCTAGTTTTTACTTAAAGGGATTCACATTTGTTTACATGCTGTATCTGGGGAAAATCTTCCTACTCTTGACCTTTACATTTCTGAGTAAAAAGGAGCACAAATTCCTTTCTGCCCCAAGGCTGCACACATTTTCTGTTTTGGAATAAATTACAAGCATTCAGGGGAAAATTATATATGATTCAACATTATTTGAAGAATCAGTAGGAAATAGTTGATAAATGGCTGAAAATAGGGCTCTGAAGGACCAGTCTAGGACTGGTATATGAAGTGAAACCATTGACATGGTTGAATTTCCTTTAAGAAATAGGTGTATAAGAATATGCAGATAACATGCGAAGGAAAACACAAAGAAATTCTGACAGCAGGAAGACCAAGGGGGTGTTATCAGAACGATAGGGAAGCAAAAATGTAAGGGTAACTAATCTTGTCATTGCCTCAGGAAAAGTGAAGTAACGTAATTGTTGTTGCTCAGGAGAAAAATCCATTAGATTTTGTATTGGATGAGGACACGAAAGATGAAAACAGAAACACTTTTAGTGAAGTGGCAGAAGGCAGAGAATAGATTACAGTTGGTGGAGAAGCAAAAGTTCTAGACCACTTCAAACTAAAACTTGTGTTCTATTTTTGTTTGTTCAGAAAACTGCATTGTAAGAGGTGCTTAGAGACTCAACACCACATCCAGAGAATAATCATCATGTGGGACGATTCAAAATTCTTACATAAAAAAAGAACATAAGAGAAGAAACTGAGGATATTTGGGTTAGAGAAAAAAAAATGCCATTATGGATGATAAGTATTTGCAAGACATTTACATGTAATAAACATTGAATGTGTTTCCAATGTTTCCAGAGGAAACTGATAGAGGTATTATTTTGAAATTAAGAGATACATATTTGAGAAAATAAAAAAAGTTTATATTGAAGATGAACTCGAATATTTCCATCAGCTTCTCATTTCAATGGGCAGGGCTGGTGCATTCCCCCCAAAAAGCATAAGGAAAATAGTACGATGGTAAGTACTATGGTTACTACGGTCAGGTTATTTAATACCTCCATCGCTTCATATTATTTTCATTTTGTGTGTGTGTGGTAATAACATTTAAGATCTACTCTCTAGCAACTTCAAGTATATAATACAGTATTTGTTTACTCTTGTCACCATGCTGTACACTAAATCATTTCTTAATGTATATGTGTATCAAATCATGTTGTGTACCTTAA
Organism: Callorhinus ursinus; assembly: GCF_003265705.2. Taxonomy (NCBI): domain Eukaryota; kingdom Metazoa; phylum Chordata; class Mammalia; order Carnivora; family Otariidae; genus Callorhinus; species Callorhinus ursinus. Next base: position 8,731,595 of record NW_027397073.1, on the reverse strand, counting down.
ACTTGCATGTTTTATGTCAATTATATGTCAATAAAACTGGAAAAAAATAAAATGGTAATTTGTGAACGGACACAGGAATACTCAAAAACAAAAGGTACCCTTCTGTATGTCTCTGCTGTCTTGTATATTTCTGGCAGTGAAAAAGTTGCCATCATATACTGAGGGAGGTAACATTTCTTAAGTGTAAGCAGCCATGTTATAAAGATGGCATATTATACCTGAAAATGTTGCAATGCAATAGGTAGAACTTTGGTTTAGAAAAGATGTTATGCTTACTGACTTCTTGGGAGTGTTTGATTTAGTATAACTGAGGGAATACTATACTGATAAACCCTGGGTATGTACATATAAATGTGTACATGCATATTGATAAGACATTTCCTCTATCTTTATTATGGTTTATGCCCTAACTATATTATTATTATAGTTAGTTAGACATATAAATATAAGAATATATGCAGTGTGATGGGTGTTTCATTATCTGTATGGTTACAGAGCATGTCTAAACAATAGAAGTGTGATTAATTTTTTTTTAGAAAGGGATGGGGAAGGGATGTGTTAGTCTGGAAGCGATCGGAGTAGATGTGGTATTTGAACTATAATTTAAGGTGATAGAGGACATTTTTAACTATTGGGAAGGAAATATGAGTAAGAACAACAAAAATATTATAAAAATATAGCATGTTTAAAAAAATCAAAGATATTTTGGAATGTCAAAAGCAAAGGATTTGTCAAGGAAAGTAGGTACGATAAGGGTGAAAAGTTAGGGGGTGTCAGCCTGAAATCACAGAAGTCCTGCAGGCTGGCCTTTAGAGTGTAAATCTTAGAGAAATAAGAATTTTACAAGTAAACAGTTAATTATAATAAAAGGTATTGATATACAGATTCTCAATAACAGATATTGGAAAAGTAATGCCTATACATCTAAATACACCTAAAAATAAATAAATTCCCCATTTTCCCTCAATGACTACAAGCTGGACATGTAAAATTCAGCAAAGTTACCTGTATATTTTTTAAATTTTTTTCAGTAGTTGGACTTTAATTGCCATAGTTTCATAAGGTCTGGTTTTTTTCTTAAGAAACTGTGGACACGAAGAAAAATGTAGGACAACACCATCTGAAATTGACATTTGTCACTAAGCTTAAACAAGACTGAATCACCAAAATAATGTATAATTCATCAGTGGTAGAGTAATCATATTAATGACTCATATCTGAAGTAAAAAAAAAATTGTAAGTGTATTGCCAGGTATTAACTTGAAAATTGCCACCAGATTTATGGATTATCTAAGCAGATTGAATGCAATCTTATTAAACGTATTAATGATGTTTAAGTGGATAGGGAAAATAGAAAAATTAATTATGAAACATTAACTTTTACCAACACAGATTTCCTTCAGCAAGAGGAAATAAACTCATGCTATTTTTAGTAAACAGGAATATATTCTTCTAAAGCCAAACCAAAAAAAAAAAAGTTTTCTGAATGACAATCTTTTAATGTTGTTCAGTCCCTTAAATACAAAAAAGAACTAGCATAGTTCCTGTGATGTGCATAATAATATAAAACAGTAACAGTTATCACTAGAAAAATCTCTAAACATTTCAAGGTATAAAATAATGTACATATATTCTACTTAACTATATAAATGTGTATATTGCAACTGATATTATCTAAAGCAAAGGTCAAATTTAAACAAATGATCCTATTACGTGGTTGGCAAAAAAAGGAAAGACAATTACTTTCATGTAATTTATATAGAAAAAAAATCATGTTTTAATTTATTTAAATCGTGATTTCCAAGTATGTAATTTTATACACTGTGAATGACTTATTTTATAAACAATCAACAAAAGATAACAGGTATGGATATTGAAACAAGGAGAAAATAACCAGGGAAAAGAGCATATATGTATATATAGAGAGAAAGCCGAATGAGCTGCATTAAATATTAACATCCAAGTACACACACACACCCATTGAGAACTGTTTCTGAAATGATAACTACAGAGAGACTTCAAAATACACCTTTGACTCTTAGGAATCTGGTCTTGTTTGATCACTGCTTAAAAATATATTTCCATGCTATATTCATTTCATTTCTGAGTAAGAGTCTAAATCCTTTTTTTTTTCCAAGGCAAATGACTAAAATATTTGGGTTAAGATATTCTAGCTTTAAATCTATATTGTTGATGTTCATGTACACAGAGCATATTCTTGAATTAGTATGCCTTACTCATATGAAATTAAATGATTGATCGATAGGATCAAGGAGTAGGGTTGAGACTATTTTGTTAATTAACGAAGAATGGCAACCTGTCAAAGCTGCTTATTATTCCAAACATACTCTGTAAAAACTTTTCCCTGTATCTTAAAAAACTTCTCGGAGGATTATTGTGCATCCTCTATTTTTTGTGTATTCAACTCTATGATTGGGAATGAATCTATATTTGCAGAGGATTTTTTTTTTCCCAACTGGGACAAATAAATGTGCCAATTCTTTGATGACTAATGTATGGTATTATCTATAATGTTTTTATTTCATCTCATTATTTAAATCACATTTATTTAATCACATTATTTAAGTAGCATTTTAAAATATAGCTTCCATAATTCCTTTGTCTAAACTTCATCGATACCATTGATTTATCACTAAAGAAATTACCCACTTTCAAGAAATCTGCATGGCATAGTGTCAACTATATATACACATATGTATATTGAATTTGTTCTCAAGTTTTTGCCTCCAGAAATTTGTATTCTGATAAGCATTTACCATAAACACATAATGTTTATGTGACAAATATGTGAGAAGCAATGTAAATATAAATGTCTAATATACTTTTAAAAGTCATTTGAAGTAAAGTGATAATTTATTTTAGAATTTGAATTTATAAATGCACAGTTTTTTTTAACCAAATGTTGTACTGTTTCCATAGCTGGCAATGGCATTCTAACACATGCGTGGTATTTGCATTATATGTAGAATAAAGTGAATGTGTAAATAAAAAAGCCAATGCTTCTACCAAAGTTGGGTATGTGTTTTTCTTGCAAAAATGCAGAGAAAAATCACACTTATTATTCAAGTCTGAGTTCCATAAACAACATCAAATGCCAACTTTAAACTATGAAGTAGTGAGAAATGTTATTCCAAAGTATCCGGATTTTTAATGTTTCTTTATTTTGGACATTAACATTCCTTTTCTTTATGCTAGCATATAATAGCCCAGAGGTGCTCATGCCTCATTGCTTTAACATATGCTGTTTTCAGTTGCTGAGAAGAATGTGAGGCAACAGGTTTTGGGGGAAAATACAGATTCTGTCCATCTGTAATAAAGGCATTAACACGAAAGATCATGCTCAGATAAGGTATTCCAAACCTATGTATCAGGAGAAGATGAGCTCATTTTAAAAATGATCTCAACTCCTGTTGATTGACTGCCTTTGTTATAGCAATTCTTATTAACTCTTTCAAAAATGCAGACTTTATGATAAAGAAAAATTTGAAGCAGACTTGTATAATGTAGTAAATTATCACTTTTCCCTGGCTGAGTATTTTAAACAAAGCATGCAAATAACTTGAAGAAACACTTACATAGTAAATGCCAAGTTTCCTTTAAAATAATGCAGAAGAAAACCCGAGTTTCTAAAAAGAAAAGAATAGTTTTTTGTTTATTGGGGGTTTTTTTCTGTCTGTTTGCTTGTTTTGCACAACACAGTGAATTTCAATGCCCCCCCCCAACTTTGGGAATCTAAAAAGAAAAGTTTTATATTAAATTATTTTCCCGACTTTAGAAAAGACAATTTCTCATTTTAATCTGGAAACAGTCTTAAAATCAACCTCTGACAGACACATAATCTGAAAAGACCTTCCTGTGATTGAAATCAACCCTCCTGATGGAAAAAACTAGATAAGCCAAACAAAATATTATGAGAAAATCACTGGACTTAGCAAGCAGTGGTGATATGAGGGGTCAAGATCCAGAGACGAAGGAAGGACCAGATATGCGAGGGCAATGTTTGGTGCTGCTTTTCCCACTGAAAAATCTCGTTTATCCAAAAACTGTAGAGGAAAGGCTGACAAAGCTACACCGAGTACTTGGCAATCTCCTGGGTCTGTAGTGTCAACGGTTGACATCAGGACCCAGTGAAGAAGAGAGAAACCTGTGAAATATGTTAGAACTAAAGGCTAGAACTAAATCCTTGAAAGACTGTGCATTTACAGAAACCATGAACCACAAATAGAGCAGCTCTCCAAAAATCAGCTCAAGTGTATATTCTACATGTAGCATGTGGCCAGTGACATAGCCCTAAAGTATATTAAACCAGAGCAATAACCAAACCACACTCACCATTGGGATATTTTGCACGTATATCTCAGAAATTGATAGAAGCAGCCAAAATATAGGATTTACGAGTATCAGAAATTTGTCAATCTCAACAAATTTCAGTGAATCAAATTTGTACATGCTGTGCTTTCTGATAACTTACTAAAATGTGCGGGTGCAGCTTTAGTCATGGTAAGAAGGAAATCTATAGCCTCGGATACTTATGGTTGAAGGGAAAGGAAGTCCTTCAATCAAAGACCAAGCAACAATCTTGAGAAGGCAGAGAAGGAAGACCAACTTAAATCCAACGCAGGAATTAATGAAATAGAGAGCAATATCCACCAGAGGAACAACAAAGTTAAATTAAGATCATTTCACAAGACTAATAAGGTTCATAGTACAATATCAAGACTGAAAAGTAAATAAATGGAGGAAAGTAGAAATCACAAGCATCATGAATAAAAAAATAGTCACTAGTAGTAATCCTAGGGACAATAAAAGGTAAAAAGAGGACAACCTGATAAACTGATACCAAAAATTTTAAAAAATTTGAAGTTGAAAAATTCCCTGAAAAATGTAATACCCAGTTTAACTCAAGAATTGATTCAACTGACATAATTATGACACATCTTCTAGAAATTGAATTCATATTTAATAAACATTCGTGTGAAAATCCAAAACTCAAAGGAGTTCTCAGTTTCTTCAAACACTGGAAAAAGAAAGAGCATGCATCCTAGAAACACTTCTAGAGATTTAAAACACAAAAATGGTACAATAGCTAACTAGTTTTGCGAGGCCAACATGACACTGATACCAAAACCATGTAAGGACATCACTAGAAAGGAAAATTGAAAGTCAATATTTGTTATAAGTTTATATTTAAATCTCATTACTGATTCTAGTGATTTAACGTAGGATGTGTATCAGATAGGAATATTTAATTAAATAGGGGACAAAGCCATTTTTTTCCTCACATAACAAGCACGCTGGACACTGGCAGCAGGTGGTGGTGTGTGCAGGGTGTGGTATCAGGGTAGTCTATCTCTTGTTCTGTTGGCATTTTCTGCTTTTCAAGCTGGCTGACACAGCATTCCACATCACGATAGGAAGAAGGTGATAAAGCATCCCACTCTTATATTTTTATTTCCTATTGTGAATTGAATGCTAGGTGTTATCGTTGTTGTCATTACTATATTATTATTATCATTGAGAATATTGATAATTTTAAATATTTATTTTGTATTCAGTTTTCTCACCAATTATTTTATCAAATCTTGTTGGGTTTTTAAAAAAATCTTTTTTTTTCAATTGTGTTGTTTGTTTAAGTACAACATCAGCAAAATAGATTTGTCTACTCTTTGAAATTTTGCATTTGTTTTTCCTAAATATTATAATTGTTTTACGTATTTGTATTTGTTTAATCCCTGCCATCCTTATTTTGCTTATGACTTTAATTAAAATGGTATTAGAAAAAAATAAAAAACAATAAAATGGTATTAAAATCCTTTCACTTTCAATGACATTTACCCTTTGAGTAAATATGCTTTTTTAAATGTAACTAGTTGCTTTTTTTTGTAACTAGTTGCTTTTTAATCCATTTTTTATTTAGATATTTCATTAGGAAATTCTTCTGAGTATCATCAAATCTCATTTCAGTGTATATTAAAGAAAGCTGAATAAAAGAATTCAGGTAGATGAAAGGAATCTTGTATAACTGTAACCCACTAACAATACCTGTCTAGTTTCTGTTTCTGTGTGTTTGACAATTTTAGATTCCTCATATAAGTGGAATTATGCAGTGTCTCTTCTGAGACTGGCTTATATCACTTAGCACAATGTCCTCTAGGTTCACCCGTGTTGTCACAAATCACAGGATTTCCTAGATTATTAAGGCCGAATCTGTACAGCATTGTGCCTATATTTCACAATACTGTATTGTGCATTTTAAAATATAGGAGGGTAGATCTCATGTTAAGTATTCTCACCACATACATGCGTGCACAGACACACACACACACACACACACACACACACACACGGAACCCAAGGAAACTTCTGGAGATGATGGGTATGTTTATTACCTTAATTGTGGTTTTGATATCACTGGTCTATGCACATTTCCAAATTCAAATCATATGCCTTAACTATGTGCAGGGTTTTTTCTATCAAAAAATTAAAACTTAAAAAATAAAATTTAAAAATGAAGAGAATTATCCCAAGGTTCTTTATAGGAACTCTGTTTTATGATTTTCAGTAAAGTAGTAGGCACAGGAAGAAGGTAGAAGACTATGAAGTATGATGCTGAGTGTGACATGAAGGGGGAGTACGTGTCTGAACGAAAGAAGGGAAGCAGCAAAAGGGATTTAGCAATGTGACAACACAGAAGCAGCCCTCCCCTGTGCAAACGGTAGAGGCTGGAGCCTCAAACCATTCTCTCTTTCCAATCCTTATTATAAGATACACCATATTGGAAAACTGCAGGTTCTATCAGAAAGTTGACCCTCGATTAAATATTTTTGATCCATTGAATGAATGAACTGTCTTACCTGATTCTGTAGTTTTTAGTCTAAAAAACTAGGCAGAGCTGCATGCATTTCTCCCATTGCTACCTGTTCTTTGTACAACGTCTAATATAAGGTAGTTACTTGTGATCTGTGACCTCAGAAGAGCCTGAGACACACAGAGGACTTTGAGCTTTCTGCACCTGTCTTGTTTCCTCATTTTCTTCTTAAGCTTTCCTCTTCTATAATCTTTATCAGCATCATAATAAATATGTGTATACATGCTTATTTTCCCCACCAGACTGTGACTTACTCGAGGGCAGGAATAATTTCAAACTAAAGACTCAAGACACATGTTTAATGAATAAGCACTTAATGTGCATCCAGGTCAAGGAGCAGATAGTATGTAAAATGCCACAGTGTATGGTCAGATTGAAGAATTGTTCTCTGCAGTCAAAATCCAGAGAATTCTGCATATGTTTGCTTTATGCAAACTTATTATGCATTCTATGGTGTACCAGAGGCATGAAAGACACAACATTGTGGTCGTAACAGTAGGTATATCTTGACAAGTCTCCCAGCAAAAATGTCCTGTTTTTGTAGCTTAATTTTTTATGAATCTGTTCCTTGCCACTCTGTTTATATCTTGGGGCCAAAGCCCTGGCCTTCTAATTTGGCACAGGAAAAGTTCCAGAAAGCCAAGAGGAAGTTCATCTTCTCTTCCCATCACTAAGAACATTTAGCTTGGACTGGTTCTTTCACACAAATGAAATCTACACTAACAAACCAGAGAGCTGGATATTAGTCAGATTTGATGAGCAGTGATTAATAAAGCAGCAGAAAACAATGAACAATAATTTGGCCTATTAGCTCTGCTGGATTCAGTCAGTTCATTGCCGAGCAACTAAAGCACCTTACTGAGACAAGGAGGCTGTTTTTCTGTTTGTGATCTGACATAGCCAGGTACACCATGGTGATGTAGCACCAGCGCAGTCAAACCTGGCAAGGCTGGGTCCTAGCAGGTGTCTAAAGTAATGGGGTGGATCTATTTTCACTTCAGAATGTGATGAATGTATCATGGAATGTTCTTTCTTGTTGTTAAAATTAATAGGGAGAAACGCTTCTTTTTTCCAAGAAGCAGGAATAACTAAATTTAATCATACCAGAGGCCTTTAGTGCCTTATTATAGGTAGTATCTCTTGGCACTTTCTTGCTTTTTCTTAGGTACTAAAAGATTATGATAATGGTAAAATTCTTCACTAGGTCCTTTCATGGCTTGTAAATAAGATTTAAAGGTAATTTTGTCCTTCAAAGTCTAAAAATTCAAGGTTAGAATCTTTATCTTTGAATCAAGATTAACTTTAGAAATAAACACTTTCTCCTGGAAATGGTTTAGTTATGACATCACAATTTTTAAAAAGAATTTGCCTTTTTAAATTTCTGATACCTTGTTCTTCCTAACATGTATTTTGGCCTTTAGGCTATCCAGCTTTGTGCAAATAGGAATAAGTTACATGTTGCTATTTTCTATCTTTTTAGTATAAAAATCCATAGAAATGAATGGTGTTTTCTCCCATGCACTACCATAATAACAGCTCTTTATGTAGTGAAAGTTAAAAAACAAACAAAAGTCTTACTATATATAACATGGTCATCTACTCTAATATTCGTCTATGACATTCTCTATTCTCATTCTTTTATAATGAATTGAAATAATTTATACTTTATTCACATTTCTAGGCACACTCTCTTTAAAGGTGAAAATATCTGATTTCTTGGAATAATCTTTGCATAACCTAATACCCAGGAGATAGCAATACTTTGTGTGTGTGTGCCTTACTTTGGAGTCCTCACTATTGTATTTTTATGGAATCATTGGGATTTGGAGGAAAAAATGTGCATAAGATAATTGAGAAATATGCTGTAAGCCTATCTTCAATTATTTCTGATTAAAGGCTGTATATGCAACAAATGTGGTGGCCATACTTCATTCAGTATTTGAGCCCATATCCTGTCACTGTAAAATCAAAACAAAACAAAAATTCGAACATGAAGCACATGTTAAATGTGCCCAGAAGACTCTTTGTTGTGCACATATGCACCTTTACTGTATAATATTAATGTACCTCTAATAAATTGAACCTCTCCTAAGTACTTATTGTATTTACCCTGCTAAACCATATAGTTGTGATATTTTCAAGAGTCTATCTGGCATAGTTGACCTAGAGTAAATGCTGAACCATTTGACAATAGCAAAGACTGCATTTATGGGAATACTGCAGGCTGTTGCTTTTTTTAAAACAAGAATTTTAAGGTACTTCTTGGGAAGCAAAGGCAGGAAAAGCATTGTCTAAGTAATTTCTCTCTGTGATTTTGTTCATTTAGCATTCGATATTTTTTCCACCTCCAAAAATGCTTAATAGGTACATAACTAATATTTTGACAAACGTATTTTTATTACTACTGTCAGAGAGTGACACATGCTCATTTTGCAGCAGACTAGTGATGGGCATATTACATCATTTTAAACTTCATGAGCTTATAGACAGATGAGAAAATCAAAATGAGAAAAAACTTTAAAACTGCAAGAAAATCAATCTCTTACGTATAAGGCAGATAGATCGTTTCTATACAATTTAACATATGAACTATAATATTGGTTGCAAGGGCTTCCATAACAAAATACAACAGAATGGATGGCTTAAACAAAATTCATTTCTCACAGTTGTGGTGGCTGGAAGTCTAAGATCCAGGGATCGGCAGGGTTGGTTTCTCCTGAGTCTTCTGTCCTTGACTTGTGGATGGCCACCTTATCACTAAGTCCCCACATAGCCTTTCCCCTATGCCCACACCTCCCCAGTGTCCCTTCCTCTTCCTATAAGGACAGCAGGTCTATTGGATCAGACACTACCTTGATGACCTTATTTATTTTTAATTACTTCCTTAAAGGCCCTGAGCACAGTCCCATTGGGGGTTAGAGCTTCAGCATATGAATTCCAGGGGGGACAAATCCAGTCCATACAGTTACTTACTGAAACTAATTGAGATATTTTTCAAGCTTGTAGTAGGGGGGTAATAAACCGAAAAACTTTTATTTTATTTACTCTCTTCAGGAAAAATTTACTTTATTTTTAGTACCCAGTTAGTGAAATCCACTGTGATTCAGAGCATTAGTGTTTGTGTGATATACTAGCCTTCAAATGTTCTTATTCTCTACAGCAATAAGTCTAGTTTGAAAAGATATGCCATTGTTTTCTAAGGAAAATAGACTATATAATTGTATTTGAACTAAAAAGTAATAATTACTTTTAGGTGGTCTCTTAGAGTAAAATATTAGTAGTAAAATTACATTTTGTATGTATAAATGAACATTTTACTTTCCTCAAGTTTTTTTTTCCCCAATCCTTGAGGTCATAGAATATTAATTCACAAAAGCACTGGATGATAGGCTTATTGTGTCCAGGGGGAAATAAAGCAAAACAGAAGTATCTGAAATAAAATAAACTACAGGGTATTTTAAACATCTGACTTAATATTCTGAGTCTCAGTGGAAAAATATCTGCATAGAATAGAAGCATGTCTATCAAATATAACATCAAATGACTTATTTTTCTCTTTGATTCCTGGCAGAACCAATATTTTCCTAAAATCAGAGAATTCTAGGGTTGGAGTAGACACCTGAACATCTTTCATATGAAAAGTATCCTATTTTGGTGATGAGTTTTTGAATAAATATAACTTAAGTTTAAGAACAGATAGGCCTCTTCCATTGTATGTTCTTTTCTCTCACTAATGTAATTTTATCTTCTAATAATTTCATACTATTTCTTCTACAAAGAGAGGACATGAATAGAAATCTAAAACTTGAGGCCCCATTGGACCCCTTTAAATAATTCAAGAGTATATTCTGGCTATTGTTGCTTCTTTTCAGGATGGGTTAAGGCTTTGCCTTTATGGAGAGCTGTAACAATAATGGTGGGGGAAATATTTGTTTAGTTTTGGAATTACCAAATTAGGGAATCACAATAACAGGGACCCAAATCTTATTAGTACTATTTTTAAATAGCTCTTTAAAGCTATATTCTTTATTTAGGAAGTCTACCAAACTCATCATCCACAAACATTACAAAAAGTAAAGATGGCTAATAAGATAATAAAGCTACAATGAAGGGCAAAACTTTCAAAAACCCTTAAGCTTCCTGTGGCTAAATCACTGTCATTGCATTCAATTATGTTAAGATCAATCCCATTAAGGATCCACAAGCTATCATTTTGTAAGTTAATAAGAGGATGCCCCATACATTTGGAAATTTTATTCCCTGAATCTTAGGTTCTATCTCATTTGGGCTAATATGACTAAATACCACAAGAGATAAGTACCACAATATCACTAACACATTTAAAATGCATTTTTTAAAAGACTTAACTGACAAAGGGATATTGGACTTCCAGAATTAGCATCAGAGAGAAACTCTCCATCAATGGACACCACTGAAAAGGACCTTATCCCAGGTAGAGGAAAACTCCAAAGACTTGATTCAGAGATTCACATTTGCCACATAAAAAGAAATGCATAACTTTCTCCTGAATCCTGGAGATCCATTCCATCAAGAGATTTTGAAGCTCAGAATTTTTCTATTTCAGAAGCCATGGTTTCAGATGTCATTAAAACACTGGCAGCAAAATTTAGCCCATCAGGAATCAGAATTATATTAGGGCTTTTCTTGCTACAGTAAACAGTTTGCTCTATTCAAAGGCACTCTAGCCTTCTATGCAGGACTGTTTATCTGCACTCAAACATTTTTCTCACCTGAAGGGAATTACTTCATTTGAGATGAATTATGCTTCCATTTCTGATGGGGTCTGTGCTTCTTTAAGTCTCTGTTTCCTATGAAAACACAACTTCTCCCAAATCCCAACTGATCAGTTGGTCTTGAACATTCATAAAAGCCTTGGATTCCTCTTAGCTACCCAAAGGGGAACTTGAGACATAGCAATAGTTTTTTGTTTTAACTGCATAAATACCGTAAGTTAAGTGGAACACAGCTCATAAGCAGACGAAACAAAACAAAACAAAACAAATACCAACCAACAAACGAAAAGACCGAGCTGGGAAATTTCACTGTGTAAATTAGGTAATCTAAGCTCCTAGCTTTAGGGTCTATTTCAAAGGTTAATTACCATTTTGTTTCTGGTAATCACTGTGTTGGAGTTGACCAATTTATCTTTAACAAACTCATAAATGGTCTTGCATAGATATTGTCATGACATGATGATTCAGTAACCATTTTGAAAAAAAAAAAGGAAAAGGAAAAGGAAGGACTTGCTCTTATTCAACTATAAGAAGCATTCTCTATATATGTAAGTGATGAATCACTAAATTCTGAATCACTAAAATCTGAAACCAATTTTACCATATATGTTAACTAACTACCATATTTGTTAACTAACTAGAATTTAAATACAAACTTGAAATTAAAAAAAAAAAAAATATATATATATATATATATATATATAAAACCTCTAAATTCCAGGTAATTCTCTTTTAATATTACATAATATAAAATTATAAAAATAAGTAGTTTGGAACTATTTCCAAGGGAGAATCCCACAAAATAATCCCTAATATCTGATATTGATGTATAATCAGATCATTAATTTATACCTTTATAATTTCTAGAAGTAGGTACAATAAAAAATTATTATAACATTGCTTAAATATAAAAATAAAATAAAATTTAAAAAAAGCATTCTCTGAACAATATCCTGATCAACAAAATCTTTCAAAATTGTATATGATGGGTCCAGGTGTTCCAATCTAACTTTGTGTGCTTTTGGCCCAAAAGGGTAACAGCATGAGAAAAGACCTTTCATCTAAGAGCTATTCTCACACTCAGAACTAGACCCTGGTGTTCTTCTGTTGAACATAAACAATTTCACAGACTATCAGCATAGACAAGACTACTATGTGAGCATGATGAAGCAAAACAAAGACAAGATTACTTCCATAACCGTGTTTGAATATAGGCAATAAGAATTTTCCCTTACTCATCTGAGTACAGTGGTTTCTATGAACAATCATAGCTTCCATTCCTTTTCCTTCTTCCAACCATTAAGAAGAAATTATTAAGACATCTAATCATAAAATTAACCCCAATTCCTGAGCACAAATCCTTGCATCTGTGAACAGTTCCTAGATCACCACATCCTGTAGGCAAGTTTTTCTAACATCCTCTGACTGACAGAAGATCAAGGTAGCTTGATCTTCCCAAGTCAATAAACTCATATATGTTTGGCTGCATGTCTGCTCATGGCTGTCATTGGCTGCAGCATCTTAACAGTGGTTTAAACTTGAATACCCACAGTAAGATTGCTCACAAGAGAGTCCACCCAGCTTTAAAGAACTAACAGAAAAAATTTGAGATTAGAGGATCATCCCGCCAACTGTCATATGATACACTGTCTCATCCAAGCCTTTTGTCAAAAAAGAAATATTATGTAAGATATTCTGCTTAAATATGACTTTTGAATAATTTTTAAAAGGAAAAAATATCAACAATGTGATATAGTTCATGTATAAAATCCTTTCAAAGCAATTTGGGGTGAAAATCATACAACTCAGAGGAGCTATTGCTGGCTTAAGGTCACACATCTAATAAGCAGCAAGTAGCAGAGAGAAATTTGAATCAGATTTTCTGACGGCAGATCTATTCATTTCACAATCTATGCTGACTGGCAGCATAGGGAATGAAGTACATGTTCTTTTTGATAGGGCTTCATAGTTTAAGATCAAGGAACTATCTTGGTCCAAAACACTGTTCACTTCTCTGCACCATGCTGACTCACTCTGCAGAAGGTGCAGAAGAAAGTGATCGCAGTGGTCAAGGGATATAAAACAGCCTAAGAGAAGTGAAGTTAAAGAGATTCAATGTGTTTCAATTGGAAAAATACTTTTTTCAGTTACTTAAAGTACTCTACAGCAAAAGAAATGATTTTTTTTTAATGAAGTTCCATTAAGGGCACTTGTATGAAATGTTCATAGGCAGATATTTCCATTTAACATGACCACAGTAATTGCAACAACTTTTGAAGGGCTGTCTCAGAAGATAATTTACTGACCCTGTTCAAGAGAGGCCAGGTAGCTATTTGGCAGGAAGACGGTAGAAATAAGTTTACTGTTGGAAAGTGTTTTTAGACAAAACTGATGTTTTTATAAACCTGTGCATTTATAATTTTAGGGTTTGTATAATAAGATTGAGAACACACATTTCTAAGTTATGTGCCATTACTACGGAGAGTGGAATTTGAAGTGGTCCTAAAAAATAATTAAAAAAAATAATGAAGTGGTCATAAAATTTCTGAGATATAGAAACAGTAGCAAAAAGGTGTAGTTTGAGATACCTGTAGTAGGTAAGTAGATTATATAGCTTTATTCTGAGTGATATGCAAAAAGCTATGGATTCAAATGTTGGATATTCTACTACCTAGCTCTGTAACCCTGGAGAAGCATAAATGATTTAAGTTATTTGTGCAATGGGCATATAAAGTCATGCATAGTTTAGGTTAGGTTTTAATGTGCATATAAAAGGAAATAATCATTATAAAGTACTGTGTAACATGTCTGACATTAGGAATGCATTAGTAAATATTAACTATGTTTTTTTATTTAAAATTCTGGGCTGGATGGCTAAGCTCATAGTATAGCACAGAAGCTTGTTTACTTTGTAAAATGCTGAAATGTCTGCTATATTTATTATCCAAAATTGTAAATATTCTTTCCATATGCTTTCCTGGCACTCTCATTTGGGGGCTGGGTTCTTTAAAATAACCTTTAACCTAGCATTGCTGCAATGATGTGGAAAATTATATTCTGATGCCATGGTATAAACAGCCAGTTGTTGGTGTCGTCAAAGCTGGGATCTTGAACATGCGAAAGATGAACCACGTATCTTCGATAACACATTCTAAGGTATTTTGACTGAATGCTGTTGTTGGTGTCCTTAATGCTTGACCCTTCCTTACCCAGTGTGTTGTGGAGTGTATCAAGCACCAACACTAGATGTTTCTCTCAACAACGTTTATATTCATTCAGTCATTGTGTATAGAGGTATTTAAACCATCTATTTCTACTTGGCTGTTAACATTTGGAGACAAACTTCCTTGGTTTTCAAGAAATCAGTATATTGTACTAATACCTTCTTTTTGTTTATAAATTCTATGAGGAGTTTCTTAAAATTGCTCAGAAGGAATTTGCTTCTCTGAAAGAAATGTTGGTTACAATTCAAAATGAAATCTTCCATAAGTATGTAAAGAGATGGATAGATTATTTTTAGGAAACTATCTTTTCACTTAATGGTATGCAAAGAGAATGATGTGCACTTAGTGAGTGAAGTAGATGAAGGAAAGAATTTCTTGTCAAGACAGTTTGGTTGTGGTGAGGTTAAAATAAAATGTTTTTTTGTGAAAGTGCTTTATAAAAGAAAGAATTTATGAATGTTTTTATTAGCATTGCCAACAGCAACACCATCACCTCAGCATCATTTTTAATTAATATGTTAGATGGTACAGGGGCACCTTAGTGGCTCAGTCGTTAAGCGTCTGCCTTCGGCTCGGGTCGTGATCCCAGGGTCCTGCGATCGAGCCCCGTATCAGGCTCCCTGCTCGGCGGGGAGCCTGCTTCTCCCTCTCCCACTCCCCATGCTTGTGTTCCCTCTCTCACTGTGTCTCTGTCAAATATATATATAAAATCTTTAAAAAAATATGTTAGATGGTACATAATATGTTTCAGGTTTCAGGTTATAATTTTCTCCATTCTTTAAATTGCTAAAATACTGCTGATGGGTCACTGATAGCATTTGCTAATTTGAACTGTCTCTACAAACTATTCACTTGAGTCTATTGATCTGAATACATTAAGAATACACAAGTGAGAACAGAATTTTCTCATCTATTTTAGTCTGACCTTTCAATCTCCCAGTGCACTCACAATATCTTCACAGAACCATCTTTTCCTAAACAATAATAAACTTGGCTTCCTATGATGAATTAATGAACAGCAAAATGTATTTTGAATTTGTCTTCTAATTAGTTTACAGTTCCCAGAAACAAACAGATGCTGATATTAGATTGAATATACAAAATATACTTTTCTTACATACATTAGCCTTTCTTTTGGTATAATGCATATTTTTACTTTTATTTCAATGAGGTCATCAGGTAATATTTTATCTATTTCTTTCTGTTTCTATCTCTGTCTCCTATTTAAGCTTTGTTGCAAAACTTCCAATTACAAACTTATTGAGTATCCTTCAAAAAAGGCTTTGTGACCACCTTTGAAATTCTTTGTTATAAATGCAAGGTGACAAAGTGACACTAGAAACTTTAGATCTACTAGAAATGGTTCCACACCTACTGAAATGTGTCATAGTCATCTAATTTACCTCCACTAATGAAAGCAGATTTTTATAAATGTTTGTCACTTAGGCTTTCCCTTTTGATATTTAAACACCAATTGAAAGCTTTTCTTTTTATTTCTTAATTGTTTATTTATTTACTGTAAGAGAGAGAGAGGAAGTGCATGTGAGAACACACAGGCACATGCGAACCCAGCAGGGTAGAGGGGTGGGAGCAGGGGAAAGGGAGGGGCAAAGGGAGAGGGAGAGAGAGTATCTTAAGCAGGCTCCACGCCCAGCACAGAGCCCCTTGCTAGGCTCCATCTCACTGCCCTGAGATCATGACCTGGACCAAAATCAAGAGTCAGATGCTTAACTGACTGAGCTGCCCAGGAACTCCTGAAAGCTTTTCTAATATCATATAATGCCCTTACCTTTTATTTGTTGTTAAGATTGCTTATCCAGTTTGTTTTGCCAAAACTTGAGAAGGGAATCAAATGGCAAATGTGTAATGGTACTTCTTTAAAATCAAAGCATGACACCTTCTCTGTAAAACGCAGAAGATAATTTGGGGCCGATTCTCCAGACAGTGTTAATAAGAACTTCCTCGATTAATTGGAAAATAATGGCTTCTCCAGTTTATCATCGTAACACTTTCTGTATCACTCTGTCTATACGGGTCTAGGTATTTAATTGTAATAAAATAAAATAATAAAATTGTAACAATAAAATTATGCCTAGCAATGACTCATCACTTCTTGGGGACTTATCAATTTAACTGATTTGGGTGCCATGGAAACCCAACCTGTAACATGGAAACAGTAACTGTTCAGTTCCTAGATTTGGTCAGATGGTATGGTGGAAAGTAAATGTCATAGACGTGGCTCTTGTCTCAGCCTGGCTAGTTACATTGGACAGGTCATCCACCCTTCTTGACCCTCAGGTACCTTCCATACACAAAATGACAATAATCTTACCTACTTTATCCATGTTGTAAGAGCTGGAAGCAGTGACCCTAACAGTGAGAGTCTGCAAGATTAGACAGCAAGAGGAAACTTGCATCCCTAAGCACACACTTATGGTTTGGAAGTGATCGAAGAAAATACTTTTCTTTATAATTGAATTGTTTGAAGCATTCATAGATCATTAGTTGATTTTTTTAAAGCAATCTAGGAGATACTAAAATTACAAGATGCAATAGCAATGCTAAGCCATTTTGGAAAATATAAACTTCTATAGGAATGTGAACTATTATTGTCACTTATATTTAACACCTTTTTTTACATTGAGGGCATATGCAAACGTCAAGTAGAATACAAAAATTTGTTTTTTTTTCTTCTTGCAGTAAAATTTTAAGGGAATATCATTGCTATAGAAACAACTACTACTCTTTAATGCTCAAGCTATATATACAAATGGTTGTTACTGTAACTCACTGCTTGTGTGTGTTTCAAAGAAACCCTATTACTGTTTAACACCATGTAGTTTTACTGTGCCTTGCTGAAAAATTCAAGAATTGAAGTAGAAAGAGACAGAGTGTAGATGAGATATCTTGGCCAGGTAGTATAAGGCAACACACCGTTTATTGGTTCAGTACACACAGTCCATCATTGTTATGACCACTAAATCCAATCATATTTTAAAGCATTTTATCAAGCGGCCCTCACTGCATACCACACACTGTTTTCATCTATGACCGATGACAATAGTGAGGAAAAGCCTTTTTCAGGAGTATAAGAAATTGCTTTACATGAAACTGATGTATTATACTGGAGACAGATCTAACAGGCCAAGGAGACATGACAAATGGCATCCATGAACCTAGCTGATCCCGATCGTTTTTAGTGAATTCCTGATTTCATGTGCATATTTTGGACTGCCTGAAACAATGACATTTCTAAAAGGAAATACAACAGAGTCATACCCAAATCTCGCAATGCTCTTGGTATAAGTAGAACGCAGCTTGCTTAGGGAGGAATTTAGTTCAGCAATTCGTCTTTTGGAAATCGAGTAGGATATTGACAGCTTTCTTTGTTGTCCATTGGCTGTGATTTGTTGTTGTTTCTTTTATTTTACCTTCTTTACAGAAAATGAGAATGTGGTTAGAATCGTGCCTATCTTTGCTTAAACTCTTAATAAGTTCTATAATTCGCTGTTCCCTATATAAAATTTAATGAAGATTAGTTCTCCCGCCATACCCTCACAGTAATGACTCCATTGTCATCAATAAAAATTCAGCAATTATTCCAAAAAAAACAGTGACTTTCTTATGATGTTTTATTCACTCTGCAATTAAAGTATCAGATACATATGTGAGGTTGGATTTGAATTCCTAAACATTTATAACCCATAAGCCTTGAATTTAGTCAGAAACGTTTTTATGGGAACTAAAATCAATCTCTCAATCTGATGTACAATATGTATAAAAGTCAACACTGAACAATTCAGAATCTAGGTTTTGAACTAAATGCCTTTGTAAGAAGCTAACTGGTTTCATGCATGCCCCTTCCAAAGCATAACCTCCAGTAGCTTATCTACTGATTCGAGCACCTTCTCATTAAGCTGGGACCTCCGGGGTCCTTCCCGGTCCTCAAAGTAGGTCTATGACTCAGGGTAACTGTGTTTGAGTCATACTTTCCCAAGATGCTAAACTCTCTTGCATTTATTACCGTTGCATATTTTACAAATGAGAATCATTTGAGATGATTTAAATAGTTCAGACTCCAAATATAATATTTATTGCAACAAGTAAAGTTTACTCAGACATTTATTTCCTTTGCATAATTTTATAGATTTCTTTATTCTGTCATCACCCACTAGAATATAAATTCTTTGAAGAAAAATCTTGCCTTTCTTTTTGCACAGTGGCATTACCTATACCCATATTACTGTGTGGCACAAGGTCAGAGCTATAAAAACTTTGTTGAACAAGAGAATAAATGAATAAACTCCATCCTCACTTATGCTTAATGCCTTGTACTCCTCTGTCTTCATTTATTTTCTCAAAATCTGACTTCAGAAATTGTATAAACAAATGTTTACAACTTAGCTTGAGGATGTTTCCAACTATATTAAAATTATGTCAAAACTATGTTAACACTACGTTATCTCTTGCAAGGATACTGGCCCTGTCACATTTTTCTATCAACAAAAGAATTTAAGAAATTACCCCCAGATGCAAGAAAATAATGTGCATTAGCTGAGAGGTGGGTGCCTTTGTATAGTTCCTGCAGTTATCTATGTGTTTTCAAGTTTACAGAATGCATTAGAAAATGGATTATTGGAAACTAAAAATAATTACGGGAAGAGGAAAATTAAAATCCTTCAAAGATATTATATATAAAAGTATTTGCAAGTATTTTGAGCAATTTTATCTCTGACTAATAATTTTTAACTATAATTACTACAGCAAAACATGAATATTTGAGAATCTATGCTTATCAAAATAGAGATGAACAATTATATAAATTATCTACATAGAATATACTTAAAAATTGAATATTAAATCTCCTAGTGACAGCTACACATTTAAATTACATCATAAGTATTTGCTAGATATTCTCTTATGGTTTAAAAAATATTGGATTTTTGTGGGCACCTGGGCGGCTCAGTCGGTTAGGCAACCGATTCTTGGTTTCTGCTCATGTCATGATCTTAGGGTTGTGAGATCAAGCTCAACGGGGCCCCACAATCAGCAGGGAGTCTGCTTGGGATTCTCTCTCTCCCTCAGTCTCTCCCTGTCCCCCCTCAAATAAATAAATAAATCTTTAAAAAATATATTGTATTTTTAATGAACACTTCTTGATCTTTGTTTTTAGGGCTTTAATAAATAATTGAATGCTTTAAGAAATTTGAAGACTTTCCAATATTTATTGTATGCCTCAAAACACTTAGTAAGAAAATTAACAAACCATGAATTTTTATAAACTAAATTTTAAAACTGCTTTGAAAATAAATTATCTAAAACAATTTCATATTAATTTCAATTTTGGGAGAAATCTGAGGCTTAATTACTGCTCAGATTATTTTTTTTAATAACTTGTTATTCCTGATGCTAATCCCACTTGACAACAGATCTACTAAAGATGATTTTATCTGTATTTTTGCTAGAAATCAAGGCATTTAAGAATTTTAGCTTTTTTTATCAAGATAGTGTTGTCTAGTTTCAGTTACTTCCATTTAGTAAAATTTAGAGACTATGATTTATTGCCCAAAGTGAATTTAAAGACAAAATTTAATAATACCGCCTAGTTCTAAACATTTTACAAGAAGTTGAATCTAATATTAGTCCTCTGAGTAAATTTGCTTTAAAACTCACATCCTCTTGACAGGTCAGCTTTTTTTTTTTTCATTGATCTTTTGGGAATATATAAAGGTCAAAGCAACATTTGTATATTAAAACATATACAACAAACCACAGAAAATATAAAATGAGTCATCAATACAGAACATGGATATTTCTTTTATTATGGATGAATGTTTATCCAAGTGGGAATTCAGAAGACAAACCAATCCCTTTCAAGTAATGAACAGCGCTGTTCCTGTCCTCCATCAGGGGTGATCTGGCACTTTCAGATGACGGGGACCTGCCCCTTTCCTGGTGCTTCATCTCTCTTATCCCATGGGATTAAATTACTGAGCTCTCATTTTCAGTTAAATCAATGATTCTCAGAAGCCGTAATTTATCGGAAAAACAGGCAAATGAAAAGCTCATTTAATACATTTTGAAAGGTAATAGAAAAAGCTACTTAGAAAAATCTTGTGTCAATCTTGGTTGCTTTACACATTGCCTAGAGAGTTAACCAGTTAGAGGTGGGAATTTGTTGTTTTTGCCCTTCTTATCCTCTGTGAAAGCATTAGATTTTCAGATAACAACATTAACGTTTTTTCTCTTTTCAACTTGGTCCCAGCGTCTTACTTTGTGTCATGTTTATTGCTGCAAATACATTTACTTTAATGCTTTCTGACAGCCTGGCCTGCCATTGCTGGGTCAATGACCTCTGTAGCTGGAATGGGAATTGATTGGCAGGCCGACCTGGTTGTGTCTTCCTCTGGGCTCCCCCAACCAAAGCTGGCCTTGGTCCTACACACGGGAGGCTCTTTTCTGAATCCGTTCTGCACTTAAACCAAGAGAAAGGGGAAAATAACGGATGAGAAGAGAAACAGGAAAAAGGACAAAAAAGAGAAAAAGTTAAAACCTGTATCAAAATGGACTGTGAGTTTAAAAAAGGCAGTGTAGATTTAAACAAAAAAGGTGAGCAGATTCCCCTTGTCCCCCCTGCAACCCCCAAAATGTGAACAAGCAAGGACCAAGCCTGTGATTTTGGTCTGTCACTCTGTTCACTTAGTAATATTGAAAAGAATGATAATCACTTATTTGTGATCATGAGTTTCAAAAGAACAGTCAGTTTGCAATCCTGCTTTCCAGAAAAGCCTCAGATACCTAATGAGCAGCCGTTCTGAGGCTGAAATGTCATGATCCCATTTTTCACTCTTCAGCCGACTTTAAGAAAGTTATTTCTTTAAAAGAAAATTTTCAAAATCCTAAATTTACAAAAATGTTTTCATTGCCATCTCAATAATATCACTGAGTATGCTTTATAAGGAATTGCTTGCATTATTTAACTGAGAATGCTAAACTTGACTTGTTTCTGAAATACACAAAAGGCCTTGATATTTGGCAGCTTTAAGAGGGATCATTAGCATTATAAAATGACTAACCAAACAACAGCAACTAGATCAAAATGAAGTAATTAGAAAAGTACTGACAAAGCTTGGGTGGCAGAGAGCCACTGACTATATATTTATTAATGTAAATATCTATTAAAGCAACTTTCTTTATTGCAGTTCTCACGAGATGTTATAATACAAATAATGAAGATTGGCCAACTGTTCTCCTGTGGGTGTACTTTATACAGTCAGCCAAGTATTGTTTGAAATGCTATTATCCCTGTTTGAAATCTAATTTACATGTCTGTGAATACAGTATTATTGAAAAAGAAATTTTTTACCTCAATTTTAGTATGCCACCTTTTCAAATTTAACGTGTGATAGAGCTACTTATACCAAATAGCATCAAAATTGAGGATTTTCACTTAACCATATTAGCAATAAGATAAGGTGAACACCAGCTCAATAATCTTAGTGTATTATATAACACGTAAACTGATTGTAATCTTCAACAGCACTTGTAATGTATTAGACAAAATAACAGAAACATTTAATAAAAATAATGCTGAGTTTCATAGAAATGAGGAAGTGCAGCAATTCAGATAATTCTAGAAAATTTTGCAAATGATATAACTATAAATATATTTGATTACAAGAAAAAACATCCGCTTGCAAAATCCATCTTACCATATTTTCATATAGGAAAGGAACTGCATTTGAGAAGTTAGGTCTGGGTGCAACTTCAATTGGCACTTTTAAATTGGGGGAGTTTTCTTTTATCAAGGTATAATTAACCTGCAGCACTATATCAGTTTCAGTTGTATAATGTAATGATTTGTACACATCGTGAAATGATCTGCCCAGGAAGTCTAGTTAACATCTGTCCCCGTATATGGTTACAGATTCTGTTTTCTGGTGATGAGAACTTTGAAGATTTTACTCTGAGCATCTTCCAATATGCAATCTGGTCTTATTGAACTACAGTGGTCCTGCTGCGCCTTATATCTCATAGGCTCATTTATTGTATAACTGGAAGTTTGTACCTTTTAACTCCCTTCACCTTTTTCACCCCTCCCCCTCGCACCCAGAGAGGCTTTTGCCACCAGCAGTGTTCCTGCTGTCATCAGCTTTCTTCCGTCACTTAGGAGCATCATCACATGAAGCAGGGGTTCAATGGTAGTTGTGTAGGTTGGCGGTCTAGGCAATGTGCCCAGCGAGTCTGTGGGAGGTTTGGTGGGTGGGCGACACATGGTGATTGGTGATTGCCTCCTCCCGACTTTCTGGTGGCCCCTTGCAATCGTAGCTCTTGATGTTTTTTGGGTCGTATGTTTGCTTTGAATTAATTTCTTCCCTTTTTGCTTTTGATTGCAACTCCTCCTTAAATACAGTGTGTTGGGTTTTTTTTTTAAGATTTTATTTATTCATTTGAGACATAGAAATACAGAGAGAGAGAGAGCATGAGCAGAGGGAGAGGCAGAGGGAGAGGGAGAAGCAGGCTCCCCACCAAGCCAGGAGCCGGATGCGGGGCTCGATCCCAGGACCCTGGGATCATGACTGGGCCGAAGGCAGACGTTTAAACATCTGAGCCACCCAGGCGCCCCAAATGCAGAGTTTCTAAATCACTTAATTTGACAGATCCCCTCTGGTGTATCTCAAGGCCTTTGGAATTTGGAGATAAAATAACAACCCCCCCCGAAAAAGCACGAGTTAAAATTCCAAACCCGTGATGCATATATTGCTCAAATAGGTGTCCACGAGCTTCCAACCACTTCTTCTCATGCACATACATTTTAAGGTCTTCGGAGTAGTGTTTTCTCTTTCATTTGTATCGGGAAATCCCTCGCCACTTTTTATATCAATCTGGTGTCTGCAAGGGCATTTGCCTTTCCAGAGACGGTGATATTCACTGGTGCACACATTCACTTGTATTTCGTCTTCTGAAACTGCTCCTTTGTTAGGTCACCTCTTGCTTTCTGCTGGCTTCAAGTGGAGTACTTTCCCCGTGAGTAATGAACGGAAAAGTTATGTATATGCCCATGTTGTTTTTGAGATTGGAACAATTCTGAAATCAATTAATAACTATGTCACAATCCCGTTATAACCTGAGTCATAATTACGCACATAAATAATAGCTGCATACTTCTATTTATAAGATATGTTCTTCCTGAATAAAATTTAAAGGTGTATATGTAGACTTTCTTTTTAAAATGTACAGGCATAATAATTTTATATTCATATTTATAAATGGATAAATGCAGAAAAGTTTTAGCATCCTGACTTTTAAAATGTTTTCACAATTTTATGGATCTGAGATTATTTTGACTGAAGATCTGGGGGTGGGGCAGATGGAAAGAGATGGGTCACTAGAGTTTTGGGTTTGAGGTTGTATCTAACAGCAACACAAAACCTTTTAATTATTAATTTCGAGAGCCAAAAATGTGAATAAAAATTCAGCTGAGTGGCTAAAGACAGATGGGGTTGGGGAAAAACAAAGCTGCCAAAAAATTTGGAAAGGACAATGAAGGAGTCTATCCCATGTTTTCAGCACAACAGTGGGGGCGAGCACTGTGATACGTGTGCTATCAAGGCTCATAGAGACCAAAAGTGACATGGAAAACATGGATGATGAATTGAGATCTTTTTTGTTTCTGTCTGAATCACTGCAGAAATTTTTAAAAAATGCTATAAGGAGAAATAGTGAAAAATAGAAAGACCTTGAAACATCTGTGATATTTCCAAGATTACATTGGAAAGCTCAGTATGTTCTGATTTGTACATAAGAAAATGATTTGGAAAGGAATTTGGGGATGAGAGATTGGAGTTTTCAGGTGAATCCTGAGCTGTGCATTTTGTCTCCACTCCTGTGAAATATGGTTTATCCGCGTCACTGGGTAAGTTAATGGGGAATGAAGGTAATAGGGGAGCAATTTGCACATACAAAGATAGAATGTCACACTCCTTTTGTTGGATAGGCTTATATCACTGTACAATAGCTGTAAAAATGTTAGCCTGATCAGGTAGTAATCAGATAAGATGTTGCCATGGTAATACCATGGTAATGAGTGAGTATTGGAAATGAATGCATAGAAGATGAATTCTTTGGAATCGTGGAAACTGGAAACACACTGAAAAGGGTAAATATATACATATGTATACATATACACATGGATATATGTATATATACATACATAGGTATGTACATACACATATGTATGTATGTATTCTAATATTTATATAATATATATTGACTATATATTAGTGAAAAAGTCAGACTAAGTCATTGGTTTTTATAAAGGAAAATTTCTATTTGTATGAGAAGGACTTAAGGAATTACTCAGATGCTATAATCCTGGTATCTGGCTCTAGAAGGAGAAATTGAAGACTACATCGAGCAATCATTGAGATCTGGAATAAAGAATGTTCCATAAAGGCCCCCGCAAACCAGCCAATCTTCACAACAGAGAGAATAGGGAAGGAGCCATTGAGGGCAAGTTTTCTTTCTGGTTCCCCTTGGCACTGTCATAATTGATGACACAGCAATTATGACTTAACACAGGTCCACTAGTCAGGAAAAAAGTTCTTTTCATAACGTGACGCATGTTCAGGCTGACACACCACGGGGAAGATGTGGTCAGGGGATGAAGCTAACATGGGCTGAGAAATGTTAAGATGGAACCAGTGAAGGAGTGGATGACATACTCACTCTGGGAAGTTGTATCAGATTTGTTGAAGAGAACAGAAGCAGTTTTCCCTGAGACCATGGGTAGGACTACCTCTGAGTCCTATGAACAGTTCCCTAGCCCTGAAAATAATATTAGTTCTACTTTTAGTATGATACGTAGGTGATTTGAAAGTTTCCAATAGCATTAATCAATGACCGATAGTAAGAACCCATTCTATGTTTCAGAACACTAAATCCAAATGAAGCGCTCTGGGTAGGACCAATATCAGAAGAATGTCACAATGGAAGCCCGACCGAAGGTGGCTAGTTCCAATTGCCCTTTTGCAAGGCAAAAGAAAAAAAAAAGAGGGAAGGGCAAAAATCCTTCCACCAGGTATTTAGATGGGAAAATACATTGAAAGTAGCCAACTGATGTAGCAATGCACCCTCCATCCATGCCTTTATCTGCTCATCTCTGAGGAATGGCCATGAATAAGCTTTCAGGTGCCCATGAATAAGCTTTCAGCAGATCTGAAAATATACACATTACTTTGCAGTTATGTGAAGTTGCAAAAGAACAAATTGTACTCAATTTTGCCTCTGTATGCATTCTCCAAAAAGTAAAGATTTGTTATTGGTGTTATACATACTGCATATGTAATAATGAGAGTACATTATGTTTGATTTTAAGAGTACCTATATTGTTTGTTTTTAGAAAAACACTCCTTTATTTCTATTATTAAAAGTCTCTTTAGAGATCATCCATTTAAATAACCATTGAATATAGAACTACTCCCAGGCCGAAACAGGAAGCATACTCTCATATCAAAATCTGCAGTTCTCTAGACTCTGAATATTTCCAAAAAAAATAAAGAACAAAACCAAAGCAAAACAGAACCCTCACTTTTCAAAAGCTGTACATTTGGTTATTGCTGGGATTATTTATGAAAACGTGTTTAATTGTATGTAGATGAAATTTGCCTTCCCGAGAAATACAAACCCTGATCTAAGTTAAGCTTTTTGTAGATATTACAAATGTATCTGTCACTTGTTCCAAAATAGAGCTTTCTACAATGTTAGGTTAATTCCTAGGCAATTCATAGCCTGCAAAGTTTAAAAAGATTTTTTATAATTTGAAATATTTCGAGATTTGGAATGTGATCATATACCTCCACTTACCTTTCATCATATCAGTCTTCTTAATCTGTATTCATGTCAAAGCCATGCCATCTTTGCTTATTTTGTTTATTTTTAGGCTTCCCCTACCTTAGTTCTAAGTTTTGGGGACACACAGCTGAACTTGTTTGATTTGAGTGATACTGTCTTATTCAATACTAAGTTATGCTAAGCTAATATATGTAAGATAAAGCCTGAAGGAAATTATCATTTGAGAAAATTAATAGTTTTTGTTTTGTTTTTTTGTTTTTTACTTAGATGGTTTTCTATTACCTAGGGACTCTAAATTTCTAATTCAGGAAAAAAAGTTATGAAACAATTTTTAAGACTGAGAAATAACTGCGTAGCTTTCCTGTGACAAGGATGTTAATATAAATAGGAGAAATTCAGTGTAATTTTGGGCCCCTGGTTTTCTGCCTTTATAAAATCTGGAATTACACTGAAGGTGCCCAGAAATACATTTCCCATCATGATTTATTGCTTTATTGGTGTTGCTTTAAATGTTTAATTGTGCCTTAGATTGCTACACCTTTTATAAATTTATTCATATAATAGAAACATACTACTTTTAAGTAATTTTGCACAGAGATTGTGCTAGATACCATCGGTATTGCTGGGCAAAGCCTGGAAATCAGAAGTCCACGTGTCAGCAAGTATACAAATCCCTATTTTCTCAGGGTTTTGCACGGAGGTGAGCTTGGATTAGTGCTCACATGGATACATTATGTGGCTGTGTTTTACCAGGGTAACCACTCCTTCCTCCATGTCAACAACACTTTAAGCAGAAGAGTGACATTGTAGCTTAGAAAAAAATAGGCAGCTCTTTGAACATGACTTTATCTCGGTTACTATTAGATAGGTAATGAAAACCCTAGAGCCCAGAACCTGGGGGACAAGAGTCTATGATGCCATGGGAATTGAGTTCAGGTATGCATATTCTTTCTCCCTGGAGGGAAGAGAATGCCAAGCACTTGAGAAGGCACAACCCTTCACAGCTGGGGAAAGTGGAAATAGTGATCCCAATTGGCTTGTCATCTGGCTCTGAGAGAGTTCCCAGAATCCATCACGAGGTGTCCCTCTTGGTCCCCACACAGACCTTCTAGTCCCACTAGAAATATGGAGGTGACTTACTCACAACACTTCCCAGTTCTCATGATATCATTGTAAGCAACACAAAGAACAGAACGACAAAATCTTCAACCACTATCTTCAGTTAAACTTGAAGAAAGAAAACTATTTAAATTTGTATCTTTCCATTTGCTAAACCAACTGGGACCAGTTAATGGAGAGTCACCGGGAATGGCAAAATACAGACAGGACGTTGCAGTGCTAGGTGTCAGGAATCAGAACCCAAATTTAATTCCAGAAGGAGCTCCCTTTGACTAGGAAGTGTCATGAAAATGACTGACTACAAGGTAGCAAAGTCCTCTACTGACACAGAGAAAAAACACACAATGTTCCTGAGGGTTCCAGAGGTACTAAATCTCAGAAGAATGGGAAAGGAAGTGGAAGGAAACAGCTCTTAAAGGTGAAGTCTTCATTTCCTGGTAACCACCTGCAGTGAAGGAACAAGGCTGGTGTTTTTTCCTTCAATACTTTAAATATTTTTACTCCATTCTTTTCTTTTCTTGCTTGCATTGTTTATAAAGAGAAGTGCTATGCAATTCCTGTTCTAGTTCTGCTATAGATGAGGTATATTTTTCCCCCTGTCTTCATTCAAGATGTTCAAGATATCTTTGGTTTTCTGCAGTTAAATATAATATGACTAGGCATAGACTGTTTGATATTTACCCTGCTTGGTATTCTCCAAGATTCCTAGAAATGAAGTTTTGTGTTTGTCATTAATTTTGGAAACAGCTCATCCATTATTAGAATATTACAAATGCAAATATTTCTTCTGCTATAGTCTCTCTCACTTCTGGTATTCCAATTACATGTATGGAAAACCATCTGAGAGTCTCACATGGTTCTTGGATATGATGTACCTTTTAAAAAATTTTTTGTTTTTTGTTTCCCTTTCAGTTTAGCAAGTTTCTACTGAAATAATTTCAAGCTTACTCGTTCTTTTTTTTTATTGTGGTTAATACACAAAACTTATTTTTTTTATCGTTCTAACCATTTGTAGGTATATATTTCAGTGGCAGTAAATACATTCACAAAGTGATCCAACAGCACCACTATCTAGACCTAAAAATTTTTTCATTATTCTTAGTACAAACTCTGTACCTATTACAAATAACTCCCCATTCCCTTCTCCCTCCAGCCCCTGTTAATCCCCATTCTACTTTCAGTCTTTATGAATTTGCCTAGTCTAGGTGTCTCATATAAATTGGGTCATATATTTGTTCTTCTATGTCTGGCTTATTTCATTTAGCATGTTTCAAGATCCACCCACATTGTAACATATATCAAAATTTCATTCTTTTTATGGCTGAATAATATTCCATTGCATATATATATATATATATATATATATATATATAGAGAGAGCACATTTTCCTTATCTATGCATTAATTGATGAACTTGGGTTGTTTCCATCTTTTGGCTATGGTGAGTAATGCTACTATCAATATTGATAGATAAGCTCACTGATTCTTATCTATACTTTATCCAATCTCTGATGAACTTATCAAAGTTATTCTTCATTTTTGTTACATTGTGCTTTAACTATGTCATTTTGATTCTTAGAGTTTCTAACTCTCTACTTACTTTACCCATCTGTTCTTTCATGTTACCTACATTTTTCATAGAGACCTTAATACATTAAGAATTTTATTTTTTATCGATTACATTATTAATCAATTATTTTATTTCATTTAAATTTTATTTTATTTTATTTTAAGTTCTTTGTTTCATAATTCCAAATCTGTGTATGGTTCTGATGCTTACTTTGTCCCTTTGCACCATGTTTTCTATAGCCTTTCAACATGCCTTGTAATTTTTGGTTAAAATCTAGATATGATGTATCAGGAAATATGAACCAAAGTAAAAGAACTTCTTTATGAGTTTTATGTTTTTCCTGATTAGGAGTCAGGCTATATTTAATATTTCTGTAGCTGTATATGCCAGAGTCTTCACCTTCTTCCAGTGTTCTTATTTCAATCTCCCCTCTTTTCCCTGAGCTTCTGTAAGAGCTCCTTCCAAGTTAGATTCTGAGTCTTGTATTTATTTAAATTGTAATCTGCTTTTATAATTCTGGATCTCTGCTATTGTGGTGATAAGAGGAAGCATTCTATAATATTATGATTAAATCTAAGTTTTTAAAGGGTCTGTGGCCAGGGCTATGACACTGACAAGTGTTACTTAGTTCCCAATTCCCCTCTCAGGTAAGAGAGGTGGGCTAGAGTGTGTGGAGTTGGGTAAACAGACTCCCTTCTGGGTGGGGTAAGACTCTGGCATAGTCTTTCTCCTGGACAGTAGGTCTTTGTTTTGGAGAATGCTCAGGGCATATTTCAAAATGGTCACTTTTTCCCTACTCCTGCGAGGAGGTATGCATTTTTAAACAATTTCACAATCATTTCCATTACTTCTGATTTTACAAGAGTTTAATGAAGATATGGAATAGTAATAGAAGTTTAATATTTCAAACCATCCTTTAGTGAGAAATCTTTTAGAATTGGCATTATGGAGGAGAAGAGAGCTGGTTATATTTTTAAGAGTTGTGTTTATTGACTATGTCTTTGGGGTTGTGAATCTTGAAAAACCATCATCAATCACAGAGATTAGAGTTAAATCTTCTTTGCTTAGGACTGTCTTTGAATTAGGCAGGTTAAAAAACCGGAAAAACTTCCTTTGTATTGTTTGCCATATTTTGTTACTCTGAGTGTATTTTTTTAAGATTTTATTTATTTATTTATTTATTTATTTATTTATTTATTTGAGAGAGAGAGGGAGTTGGGGCAGAGGAAGAGGGAGACAGAATATGAAGCAAACTGCGCTGAGCACAGAGTCCAAAGCAGGGCTCCATCTCAGGACCCTAAGTCATGACTTGAGCCAAAATCAAGAGTCAGGTGCTCAACAGACCGAGAGGGAAACCCAGTTGCCCCTCTCTTTGTGTATTTCTATAGTAAGAAGAAAACAATATAATTTTTTGGCATAGATTTTTCTTGCTATGGCTGATTTTTAATGATGCTGAAAAAACATTTAATAACAATGCTCTATTCACAAAATATCAACTTTTTAGATACAAATTTGCCCATTCTTTCTTTTTAGGTTTGTATTTCAAAGGAATTGAGCTTACATTGATTACAATAGATATTTTTTCTGCAAATTTATTATAAAGAAGAAATAATTTTTTTTTCCTATATCACCACTCAGTCTTATTAACAATGCTACATTTTGTTAGATAGAAAGGTTAAGAAGAAATCTGCTATTGTTTCATGTTAATCCCTATAGCCCAATTGGTAAGAATAATACATTTGAAAGGAGGCAGGACTCCCTGGGGTTACATGATAAAGAAAAAGAAAGTCTATAAACAATCAATATTATAGCACCATCTATCACAGCACTGCATCTTTGTTATTTTAATAGAGATTCAAGAACAGTAACCAGTGCAAAATTATAGCATACTTATGAATTCTGGCCGGACAATATCAATGAAATATTTCATTAATTTGACCCACATCTAACAAATTACATGAAGCATAAATTCTAGCATTAAATCCAAGTCCCTTTTTCCTTCAGTTTTAAAGTACATGGTTTCTATGTTGCCTGTATAGATCAAACACATGGTCATTTATTTTATAGGACTTTTGAAACTGAAAACTTAACCTAGTTTCTATGTAGAAAAAGAAAAAAAAATCTTGCTTACTAATGAAATTAAACAAAAGCATCAACATTTTCCCCCTTATATTAGCCCATTTTTGGAGTCATATTTCTGACCTTAAAAAATGAGTTCACATCTGTTGGAAGTAATGATATATTACTGTAATTTGGAGGCATTTTGAGACAAAAAAAAATTAAAGGTGGCAATGGAATTAGGACCTATGAAGGGTTTCTGTGAAAAAAAAAAAAGACTTTTAGCAGAAGAAAACTCCTGAATATATTTAAAGTTATTAATTTTGATAAAAATAAGGGAGTTAGAGTAACTGATAATAAACAGCATTAAATACAAATACCAGAAAGTCTCTCATTGTACATATTCGGTAAGCTGTGACAATTGTTAAAAATAAACTAAGGCATATTAAAAATTTTAAGAATTTATTGGAGCAAAAATCGATTCCAACTGGGCAACACCCACCAGATGTGGTTAAGAGTGTTCTTCCAAGGGGCAGTGGAGAGACTTCTATAGAGAAAGTGGGGAAGTAAGAAAGGAAATGGTTGGATTGGTTACAGCTGAAAGCCTAGTGGTTGTTTGTGATTGGTTGTCCTTAGTGTTTTGATTTTTTAAGTTTGATGTATTTACAGTGTTAAAAAAAATTAACCTGAGTACATTTAAAGATCTAATTGGCTTTATTCAACAATTGATGAATCAGGTGGCATCCCATCTAACAAATAGAAAGGAGGTCCAAAAAAATGAAAAGAAAGACTTATATAGGCAGAGAGGGGCAGGACAAGGAAATTACTGATGTGAAATGTTGAGATCTGGGAGCCAACGGTCAAAAAAGAATTCTTGAGACATCTTTGGTGCAAAAAGGTGGTTTTATCAAAGCATGGGGACAGGACCCGTGGGCAGAAAGAACCGAACTGGGATTGTGAGGAGTGACTGACGACAGACTTTCAAGTTGGAAGGGGGTTAGTGATAACGTAAGTCTCTAAGGAATTTGGAAGCAAGGTGTCCAGGACTTTGAGGGTCTAGCTCTTATTAGGAAAATGCCATTTACTACTGTCTAGCAAAACCCAAGTCATGAGACCCTTCAGATGTGTATCAATGGGCCATATGTTTAGAGAATGATTGCTAACACATATATATTTTTGGCGGGAGGGTAGAGATAAAGGAAGTCTCCAGAGGAATTTTTATAGGATCCTGGAGGTCAGGCTCATGTTGAGCTAAGACAGTCTTTTGTCTCTAGCAAAGTATTAACATTGAGGCAGATAAGCTCCTTGAGGAAGATCACTCTGTCTTAAGTACTTGTCAATGGGCTGTAAGCTATAAGGAAATTTTAATTTTTTTCTGTATTTCAGTTTGCCTTTGTTTGCCACAAAAGTTATTAGTAAAGAGTGGATTGTTTTAGACACGATCACCTTCCTTTGGGGGAATGGCAGGGGTCTATGAGGTGAAATATCTCTCTAGTGCTGACCAAGAAATTCCAGATTGACTCATTAAGAGTACATTATTTTGGACATGTTGTATCTTTTTTTAACAAACAGGCTTAGATTTTGGTAGGCCACGGCAGCATTAGAGCTACCTCATTTAACGGCCTCCTTGTTTAATTAGCTTAACATAATGTTGCACTATTCCTGAATTCTTACTTTCAGAAAACAATGGCAGTGTAGAAACATCCCTAATTTATTTTTTCCAAAATTCCCCAACTTCATATCTTCTGGAAAATGACTTGCTACAAAGAAGGACCTTTCTCCATTTGGCTTAGATAAGACCCTTATCCACCCTCTTGCATGATTCCCATAAGACCTGCTTGTATGCTTGTGAAAAGTCTTAGACCTTTCCCTTTTGCCTGAACCTGTTGTCAAGGCCAGACACAGACTACAACTCGCCACTCGTCTCCTGTGTAATTAGCTGCGAATAGAATTGCTTATTCCGCTGAAACCAGGTCACCAGAGAGAAAAACATTTCCTGTTCAAATAATTTTCTGAGACTCTCCTTGCTTCAGAACAACCCAAATGTAAATTAACCCATCTCCAACATGTTTACTGCCCCCTGGAAAATGCACAGCAAAGCCACCCTGCTGAGACACTTGAATCTTTAGATCTGGGATATTCTGCCTATTTCCAATCCCCTCAATACAATCAATATCCTTAAATCTCCTCACTTGTTCTTTGTGTATCTGTGTGTGTCTGTGTGTGTGTGTGTGTGTGTGTGTGTGTGTCTGACAGTTGTTTACACTAATTTTGTTTTCATTTCCATGAAGCTATTCTACTTTTTAGCATCATTTATGAAATCTGTGGCTGCAGAAACACTGGTTGTTGAGAATATACAAGGTCACAGGTGAAGTGACCCTGTTGTAAACCAGACCGTGTTCTTGGCTCTGAGAATAAAACTTTGGAAGATAATACCCTAAGAGTCTTATAATGTAGTATGAAAGATAAATTTTAATGAAGATTGTTTTAAGATTATTGTGTAAAGACAATGACACAGTTAAAGAAAGATTCATCTTAGGTCACAGAGAAAGAAAACTTAGTAAATAGGTTCAGGAGGTAATCAGTGACCCTGAGACTTTAAAGGGGGAGAAGGGTTAGCTTGGTCAAAGGAAAGCATGTTGAAAGGCTGAGTCACATACAGGGAGCCACATGGGCACGGAAGTTTGCTTGTCTTTCTCTTTTCATAGCAATGAATAACCTAACCTTTCTGACCAACCCTTAGGAATCCAGACAGCCAATTTAGATACTGTTGAATCCTTTACCTAATCCAAATACAAAATCTAACCCTTAAAACTTTATAATCACAAAGGAAATACAAGAACCTACAAGTAAATGCTGGCTTGTATAAAGGTAATGCTTAACATGGAATAATCTCATTTAATAATATAAATACATGCTTGAGAATGATCAATCTATATACAAATTGGAGAAAATAATCATTATTAAATTTTGATCACACTAAGACTCATTCCAATAAAAATTGGAAACACTACTTTAAAGGCTTATTCCATAGAGATTGCCCCCCATAGGGGGTTGATTCTGGCATTATTGAAATCATCATGGTTCTCAAAAATACCTTGCTCTATTTTCTGCCCCTCCATTTCCACTGTTTTTCTCCTACCTGGAGAGTCGTCCTCTACATTTCTTCAGTGAATCTGTATTTCAGTGACCTTGCTGCACCCTAGCTACCCATGTCTTTGCTCCTTGCAGGTCTCTTCATTTCTGCTCTTTACCACAGTGAACAAAAACAAACTGTCCACTTATCTGTACCCCCCTACCCCCAAGGAAAACCAAATTCCTTGAGAGTAGTAACTATAACTTGTTCATCTGTAATTTCTGGTGCCTAACTCAGAACCTGGAAGACAGCAGACCCTAAAAATAGCACTGAATGAATAATTGATCTTAGGCTAAAAAAGAAACCTATGAGAGAGGAAAAAAAGTCTGAATAGACAAAACGATTCAATAGGTAATAAGGATATGGCATGAATTGAAGCTTTTTTCCAAAGGTTCTTGAATCTTGCAAGTGAGTTTTATTTAAGGAGGTAAAACTGAGGCAGTGGAATAATTTGAGGAAGGGAGATAATATGGCCTGAGAAAGATATTAATATTTCCTCTTTTTTTTTTTTTTTTTTTTTTTTTTTT
>NW_027397073.1:8661580-8696365 GCF_003265705.2 Callorhinus ursinus | reverse complement strand
AGAGAGAGAGAGAGAGCATGAGCTGGGCAGAGAAGGGCAGTGGGAGAGAGAGAATCTTTTTTTTTTGGAGAGAGAGAATCTTAAGCACGTTCCACCCCAGTGTGGACCCTGACCTGGGGCTCTATGAAGAACTGGATCTCACCACCCTGAGATCATGACCTGAGCTGGAACCAAGAGTCAGACACTTAACCGACTGAGCCACCCAGGTGCCCCTAATATTCACTATTAGTGTTACTTCCAAAGAAAGTTATCATTGACATATTTTAATAAGTTTGCTTCAGTTTCCACACACCTGGATAAAATACTGGGTAGTAAAACGAGAGAAGAAAAGCTGGATTCAGAGGAGAATACATTTTAATACCGGATTCCGCAGAGTGAGCAAGACCTGAGAAGAGTAAAAGATGATTCATAGCCTCTGAGGTTTGGGGTTTACCAGAATTATTTTAGAAATTATTGGAAAGAAGGGAGAAATGGGAAAGGAAGGTGAAAATTTGGTCCCATTTATGATCAATAAAAGTTCAGCAGCTGTGTAACACACAGGGAAAGAGAGGGCAAGGGGTCAAGTCTAGAAATATAAATCAAAGCTGTCTTGGTACCCTTGATATTTGAAATCATATGAATAGATGACCAAGAAGAATAAGGGCACCACATTTCAACCCTCCGGAGCATTATTTGTTTTTCGTTAACAGGTACTGCACAGGTGTAGAAAAACACACAAGTGATTTCATTTGAGAAACAATGCATTTCCAGGCTTTCAATATGACAGAGGATCATAGTGACTAAACAGCACTTTGAAGAGAAGATGGATGGAGCAAGAATTTCTCGAAAATGTAATTTACTCATACATGCTTAAAGGCAAAGGAGAATGTAGTGTTCACAAGATAGTGTTTAATTATCTGAGAAAGGAAGGGAAAGTTGGTGAGGGAAAGTGTCCTCAGTCAGTATAACACTTTTTAATAACTGCTATCTTATCTTGAGTAAACTACTTTAATAGAATAAATCATTCATGGAAGATTAATCCTTTCAAAAGGCAGCATTTAGGAACATCTTTCTTATATATTTTCATACATTCTTTCATTACTTCGGCAACCTTTCAGGCAGACATATTATGCTTGCAGTAATCTGTGAATAGAAAGTAAGAACAGATATTCCCTATTGCAATATTTTTAGAGTGAGAAGTTACAGAAATTCTAGGAATATATTGAATATATTATATTATCCTTTTGGTTGGTTTGATACATAGAAATTTTCAATGCTTGTGACTATGAAGCATTTACTTATGGCTCTAGGGTTTGCTAAAGGCAGAGTGTACAATTCCCAATTCTCCATTTAACATTTATCTTTCAGATTTGAATTAGTTTCCTGTACTAAGAATCTAAGAACCAGTGAATGACTATTGACAAGATTTCTCAGGACTTGGAGTTTGCACAAATGGATACTTTCCTTTAATGCAAAAATTTGAATTTGTAACTGTCGTTTTGAATTTGTATTTATTTTTAATAAATTAATTCAATATTTAAAACCAGGCCAGGTTGAATTTGAGAAATGAGCCTTCAGGGAATGGTTATATTACAAATCTAAATACTTGTTATTACTTAGCTAATTTCAAACCACAAAAGCTAATTGACCGCATGATAGCTTCTTATGTTTTTAATTAAAATCTCAAATTAAAAGTCAAGCATTCCACTTCTACAAATTTTTTACATTCCAATATAATTTGTTTAATTAAGCTTTCTCTTATATTCTCTAATGATAGGTTTCCTTTACATGAATAATATTCATAATATCTAACACTTACTGAAGTTTTGCCATGTTCCATTACTTTCTAATCCCTTTTTATTGTTTAACTGATTAATTTTCAAAATATTTCAAGAAAGTTATCATGGTCTCATTTTCATGTTAAAAATAGATTAAAGGGGCATCTGGGTGGCTCAGTCAGTTAAGCTCCCGACTATTGATTTCGGCTCAGGTCATGATCTCAGGGTGGTGAGATCCAGCCCATGCCCATTGTGGAGGCTGCTTAGCATTCTCTCTCTCTGCCCCTCCCCCTGCTTACACTCGGGCTCTCTCCTTAATTAAAAAATAAAAATCAATTAAATAGTTTGAGCAAGGTCATAAATGTATTGTATAGATGCAAAAGTGCATGAAAGTGCATTTACACATAAATTAATCTTATATTTTATAAAATATAGTCATATGGTAAAGTTCTGCAATGCTTTTTCTCCAAGTAAAAGCATTATCGAATTTTCACAGATGATCTATATTGGTAGAAGGTGACAGTTGAAGTACAAATCCAGAAACCTTAAAAGAGTTTTCTAAAAACTGTGCCACAATGACTGTTACCATTACAGGTATCTTAGCAAAGATTTGCCTGCATAGGTCATATCTATATTGTCACAGGCCAACATTCACTTAACAAAATGTTTCCTGTAGATTCCCTAAATTACTGCTCCATATCTTTAAGGGATAGCTTTATAATTACCTGAGAGTACTGCCAACTTTTCTATCTATGAATATCAGCAGCTGATACCTATTTGAATGCATATAGAAACTGTTTTTCCTTTTCTATTTAGTAAACATTTAATAATAGCTTGCTGGATGTCAAATATGTATGGAGATAAAACAGTAATAATGCATAAGCTCAGTAAATCCACAGACTACTGAACAAATAAAACACAGAAAGCTCTGTAATAATAGATTACCAAAGGTATGAAATAACGAAGAGGCACAGTTTAAACTCTTTTGGAGGTACGAGAGATCAAAAAGGTATTTTCTGAGGTCATGGAATGTCTAATGGCATGATCATGAGGGAATAGAAATGGACATGGACAGTATCTCCAGAGAGGGTATAACCTTATCAAAGACTTCCAGAATTTTTTCCTGACAAGTGTAATATTTTAAATAGAATGTTTTTATTTCTTTCCCAATATAATGTGAGATAAATTTTATTGGCAACACATTTCAAGAGCAATTCCAATGTAACAGTTAAAACAGACGATTTTGTTTTAGTTAATCCAACAGATCTGAACAAAGAAACTCCTGCACTAGCCTTTCTTTAGCTGGGTTTTGCTGTTGGTAGCAGGTGAATTTGAACTGCTTTCTGGCTGAGTGGTCAACGGACGTGTGGCCAAATTGTCCCTCTGTAGCTTACCAGCTTAGAGACCTTGAGAAACTGATTTAATTTTCCTGAAAATATTTGGCTTTGACATTAATATTACTACCTAGCACATATGATTGATATATTATTTGAATAAAATATTTAAATCATCTGGGACAGTGCAAGGTATAGTAGCCACTCAATAATTAAATATTAATTTTGGTATTATTCTCTCATTGTCAGATCTAGAAAAATACAAGTTACCTATAGCAGACATCGACATACATGTAAATTATATCCTTTTTATTTCTGTACTAGGTATTTAAAAGTCAATATTAGCTAATTTAAGAGTGAATCAGATGCTCTTATATGACTCATATAATTGTGTTTTTTTTTAAATTCCCTCTCCCTAAATTGTACAAGCTATGAGCAGAAACTCCTTGTAACTTTGGAAATTATACCATAGCTGATCATTCTTTGTGCATTAAAATAAACAATAGATACATATAAAATAAGCAATAAAATGCATATGTAAATTAATTTTGTTTTGGTCTTACTAAGTTGTCCTTTAGTTTTTGAGATGGTCTTCAACATATTTTCAACAAATGTGAGCATTATAGTTCAAATTATAAGAATGTAAGCATCAAATCTACAATAGTTAAAAAAAAATACACTACCCCCCATCCATTGACCATCCATCCTATAGTCATTCAGTACATCATTTACTGATTACCTATGATACAGCACATAAATATCACTAGCACATTATGATACATCCTAATATATGGATATTGTACATTATGTCAGCTAAGCATCTGGAAATACAGAGATGAATACATCCAGTCCCTATCTTAGAGAGAGAATGTGTGCGTATATTGTTCGGATGAGATTTTTCAGAGTTCAGAAGACACAGAGGAGAACATGCATTCATAATTTGCTATAGTAAGATACACATCATTACTAGAGAAGTAATCACAAAGTGCTCTACAGAAAAGGTGAGGGAGGAAAAATACTGCAGCAGAAACTAAAAAGAAAAAAGATGGGAGAGGAGTTTGCAAGAATTTAGCTGGAAATTTAGATACACTGACTCACATCCCCATTCAATACACTGTCCATGTCCAAAGCCTTACCTGTGATGTCCACAAATTCCTGGGGATTTAGACTTTTAGAGACACTTCTGCCTCTAGGCTGAGATTACTTTTACCTGATTTCATAGCACCAAACTTTTCAGGTACCACTCAAAACAAACAAACATACCAAATAGTTTAAAACATATTTATAGTTATGTTTTAGAAAGCATAATGTAACCAATTTTTTTTCTGAATCCATCAACAGGTGGCATGTTTTGATAGGGTTCCATTGTAATAATGTTTCCATTTAAAAATATAAAGAAAGCCAATGAATCTGAGTGAAATCTGCTTATATTCTTCAAAAAATCTTAGTTTTTTCCTCTAATCCATACTAGTAGGACTAATATAGCTCACTGAAAGAAAGCTGGATTCCCTGCACAATTAATTGATACAGAATATTTATTATAGGCCTCAAAGAACAGAGGTGGATTTTCAGAGCCCGTGGCTAACTTGGCAGTGATGGCCATTAGAATTTTTTTTTCATGATGGGTATACTCAGTCAACTTAATGTACATGTCAGAACAAATCCTCATATAATGCCTAATTCTGCAAGGCCATCATATAAGTTTATGTTCAATAAATCTGTTTAAACAGAAAAGAGAAAATAATGGATCACTATCCACATGAAATGAGAAAAAAAGAATATCCTGGTTCTTTTTCTTACTTTCTAAATGTAAGTAAATACATAAATAAAGCAAAAATTAATTTTAAAAGTTTCAGTCTGATGTACTATCCAATTGCTCTATGATTTAAACTGGAGTAATCTCCTTTTTTATGACCTTATGTCCCCAGGTGCTCTTGGTGGCAATATCTCAAGTCAATTCAGTTTAAATTGGCTGACAGGGATTTTAGGCTTTGAGATCACCAGGATTTTCTAAATGCAGACATGTACGTTTATGGGTCATTTATACTGCATTAAATTTTCTTCTTTATTTCTGACATGCAATAATGTTGAATTTAATATTTTATACACACTATTTTAATGCTTTCTGTTTTTTCTCTTGCCATACATAGCAAGATCACCAAAGTTATTTGTAATTTAATTTAGATTCTGAACAATTTGTACAGTGAGTCATTTTTTTTGTTCCCACATTATTTAGCACTTTGTTTAGAAAATTACTTATAATTAATTTTACCTACATAGTTCTATAAATGAGTTAAGCCCTTGCATATTGGATATGAGTTTGGTAACTTGGTTTAACTAAAGAGATGAAAATCAAAATAACTATCTAATATTGAAACTCTGCCTAGGATCTTGGTGGAATTATTGAATTTCTACTTCCCCAGTGATTTTACAGTTTTTAGGGATTTTTCTTTTACGTTGTTGTCAAATACTTGGGTTTGTAAGCCTGTGTGGAGCCCACAAAAGAAGATAAGCACCAAACACATTTTGTCCGTTAATATATACCCAGAATTTTGCAAAATACCTGGCACTTTGTATGCATTCAATATGTATCAAATTAAGGACTAATCTGGCCTTAAAGATGTCACTTTAACTTGGCCTATAGAACTGTACATGAGTTGGTCCCTCCCTAATCCCTGGGTTTACTAATCCTAGTTATAGTGTTATTAGTTCCCTCTTAGCAACTACCGTCTTTGTGCTTGTCTCTGCCTGGCATAGGTTTCCCAAGACTTTTAAGTGGCTTAGTGTTTCTCATTAATCAAATCTCAGTTTACCATCTTTATTTTATTATTTATACCTGTTACCACTTTAACCTCCTGGGTGACAACATGGACCTTCTTCATTCTGTTCAGACCTGGTCTTCCCAAAGTCAAGAACAATATCTGGTACACATTAGGTATTTAATAAATATTTGTAAATGCCCTACCTAAAAATACATGTTTTGGCATGTAATAAATTATTCGCAATCCATACTGCAGAAATTGTCCGTGCTCCTACACGTTTCAATGCATTATTATTTAAGAATGCTACAGGGGGCATGCCTGAGGGCCATCAAAACACACACTTAAGCAGACTGAAGGAGTACACACTGAGCCTGAAACAAGGGAAGATATTTCCACACAACATGATCAGCCTGGCACAGGTTGTCTGAACTTTTGATCCCGTGGTAGGAAAGTATTCAGAGCCCATGGCTCCTCCTTTTGTGGCCAAGCAGAGGTCAAAAGACTGTGAAAGAAACTGCCTTTCCCAAGTGGGAAAAAACTTCAGCTCTGGCTGCCAATTAGCTGAAATCCAAAGTAGGCAAAAATACATACCTTACTGTGATTTTTCCGTAATACTAACTGACGAATGGATAAATAAATTTTGGTAAACCATAAAAAGTAATGGCCCTCAGCAAATAAGAAGGAATGAACTATGATATATGTAACAACTTAGATCATGCTCTAAAGTATCCTGTTACATGAGAGAAGAAAGCTGCAACAGGCCACACACTCTGATTTTGTTTCTATAAACCCAAATCATATTAGAAACTATCAAGAAGTAAGGTTAGAGCTGATTACAAAGTACACATGGGAAGCTTTGGGGGTGATGGAAATGTCCTATATTTAATTATGGCTATGGATAGATGACTATATGCATTTGTCAAAACTCACTGAACTGTACATCTAAAAAGTATGAATTTTACTGAATGTAAACTATAACTCAGTGAACCAAAGAAAGTAGTTGACCTTGTTGGCTATTACAGCCATGAAGAGGCCTGTAATTATATTTAGATTCTTAATTACAGTTGCAAAACTAAAAACACCAAGTTATATTTGAAGAAACCATTTGGGCACAGGAATGAGTTAATGGTTACATTAAATTTTTATTCAATCACCTTATTCATTTAACTATCATGGAAATCATCAACCAACAACAGAAATAACAGCAAAAATTTCATGATAAATAATGTGATTATTTTTTTAATCCATTATTACACAAAATGTATGGTTTTAGACACACTCATATTTCTAACCTCAGTTCGGTGGACAATTTGTTTGGCTTTGCTGAAACATAAGAACGATGATCACAAAATATTATGTTTTTAACACAGTAGTCTTTTGCAGTATGAAGCTGTTTTTCCTGTCATTCTCCCTGATTTTTTCTGTTAGTTTAGCTGCATGTTTAAATATGCAAACATGTATGCTCATAGAGATGTTCACTATCTACCTTTGTCCCTTTACTTCTTAGGCGTTTAAACATCTTAAAATTGCATATATCTTTTTAGGGTGTTCAGTTTCATAATTTGGGAGATGTTTCCTATACTTTGAGAAATAGTAGGATAGAAAATGGGCATAATTCCTTGAGAAGAAGGTACTTCATATGCACATGTGTGAAACTCATAGCAAAATTTTTTTCATATGTATTTTCCTATCATCCATATTTATGTCTGCACAGATAAGAGATAATAATTCATATGCATAATAACAAGATGATAAATTCTATGCATTTCAT
This sequence comes from Callorhinus ursinus, assembly GCF_003265705.2. Lineage (NCBI taxonomy): Eukaryota > Metazoa > Chordata > Mammalia > Carnivora > Otariidae > Callorhinus > Callorhinus ursinus. Next base: position 8,688,741 of record NW_027397073.1, on the reverse strand, counting down.
TTTTCAAATGAGGTTTGTGATGCTCTCAACCTGAGAGAATCCCCATAGAGTTTTCTGGGATGGCAATCTAGTCCCATATAAATGCAAATTAACACTGTTTGTCTCAGAAAACTCTTGCATCTCAGATTTCTTATAAAAATCTAAATCACACTATACAGGTATCTATTCCCCAATCTAAAAATTAGTGGGAGATGTGTAGAAATCCCTTTTTCTTGTTGATAGTAGCCATTGCTTTTGAAGGGATAGAAAATAGCTCAAATTGAAATCCTCAGGTTTAGAAGCTTAAAATTTATTTTTGAGAAGTAAAACATTTACTTGAAAGATAGCTACCTCAATCCAGGCATTAGAGGGTGGAGGAAAAAAACCTCTATCTTAGAGAAGAATGTAAGTCATTTATTGTAGAATGCTGGAAAAATTTAGAAATCATCATTTAAAAAATAATTTTAATAATTGATTTCAGTGGGAGACATCAATTGATGAAAATCCTTACTTACTTACCCGAAAGGGAAAAGTTACCCTCCTGATGGAGAAAGTTGCTACACACTAGCCTAGATATGTGATTAAATATAATATCACCCATTTGGCATTCTATCCCTTTGGAAAAATAAGCTGAGGATATCACAGTATTTCTACCAAGAAAAAATCATTTTAGTCTGATTATATGTATGAGAAACAAAAATAAGACAAATCAAATTTTGCAAAACATTGACATGTCAATGTCATGAAAAAGAAACAAATCAAGACAGTTTTTATTATTATTAAAATGTTATTGATTTAAAATTTCTGACTGTGATAATTTCATTATTATTTTGTAAAACTTGTTCTTAGTACATATCTGCTGAAGCAATAAGGGTGAAATGTTGGCATACTCTCAAATAGTATAACAGAGAAATAAGTAGATAGATAGGTGGGTAGACAGATGGGTAGAAACAAACATACATATGTATGTACATAAAAATATACACAAATACATACATTGATAGATACATAGGCATAGATAAGGCAAATGTGGCATTTAAAAAATAGTGTGCTTAGTGTGCTTAATTTCAAAACCAATTATAAAATAAAAACTTATAAAAATCAGAAATAACATTTTTAATATCAATGATGTTAAGAGTCTATGCTTGAATTTTAGCAAAGAGATATACACTCATTATATATTATTTAAATCTGGAAGAAATCTAAATGATTTAAATTGGAAGAAGTCAATAAGTACTTGTTTTTAAAATGTTAGTTGGTTTTAGCAATTTGAGTATATAAAAATGAAAATAAAAATATTTTTTCTGTTGGCTAAGAATTTCAATGCAAATAAATTATTTCTTTAAAAACTTTAAATTGACAAGGAGAGGGGCACCTGGGTGGCTCAGTCAGTTAAGCAGCTGCCTTCGGCTCAGGTCATGATCCCAGGGTCCTGGAATTGAGTCCCACATTGGGCTCCCTGCTCAGCAGGGAGCCTGCTTCTCCCTCTCCCTCTGCCCAAGGCTCTGCTCACCACTCTGCCTACCTGTGCTCTCTCTCTCTCTCTGTCAAATAAATAAAATCTTTAAAAAAAATCTCTTTTAGTTAAATGGCATTATAGACTTGTGTCTTTTGTTTAAGTCTTTAAATGAGCACCAAAAAATTACATAAACTTATCCTAACTACATTTTAGCTACATTTTTCTCTTCACCTGGAAAAGAAGCACATATAAATAAACCTGCACTAAGCTACTGTAACAACAACAACAACAAAGTAATAGTTAGTGCAAAATATGTTTTTTCCCTTCCCTCCTAGAACAGTCTAGTTCTCCATCCAAAGATGAACGGAGTGAGCCTGAAGCATATGGATGAATGAAAGAGATAGCATCAGCACAGCCATTTCTCTTGTAAAGAATAGGACTGATGGGCACCTTGAATATGCCATATTCTTCATGCTTATGCCCACGTTTTTACACTGCACTTTCAGGCTGTCTTTTCTCTGTGGAAACACTTTTCTAAAAGTTGTTCAGCAAACCAAATAGAATAAGCTTTGTAAAATGCTAGGAATTTTTTAAATGGAGAAAAATGGAAGTTAGACAGTCAAAACACTTCTCCAATGAGTAAGACTTGGGTTAAAATTAAAACCTATTCTGTCGCCAAGCTATTTATATTTGACTTCTTTAAATTCTCCCAACTATGATATAGAGTGACAGTGATGGTGACAGTGGTGGTGATATGATTTTAATAACTAAGGTTTGGAAGATAAATTCCATTTTTTGCCAATTAACTAATATTGCCAAGTTAAACATTCAACTATTTTCAAAAATGATGCTATCCTCCAAGCTTATATGATTCCAAAGTTTTCTTTTTTTTTCTTTTAAGTAGAAAGAAATTCGTTTATATTTAAGAAACAGAATCTGAGTCTACTAGTGAAAAAACACCAACACCCACGAGACATCATATCACTGCTGGCAAATCTGCTTTGGAATAAAATTTGAATAATTTAGCAGAACTTCCCAAACCACAGAAGTGAGATTTCCAGTGGTCCTTGAGGGGCCTTGGGCATTTAACCCGCTCTCACACTTCACCGAAGGTTTGATTAAAGTAGCTCAAGGACCACAATTTATGGAGAAGAGATCAGAGGCCTCCAGCACAACTACGATTTAATCCAATTTCCCTTTGAAACACAAAGTACTAAAGCGCCTTGTGACATTTAGAAACTACTAAATCTCTACAGTTCAATTCCGTGGACTCCTTAAATCTGGCCTACTTGACTCCCTCTACTGCTTTTCTGCTAGCAAAAGATTTAGTTCCACAAATTGAGGCAGTATGCCTTGCAAGTTTGACAAATCATCTTGAAAACGTTGTCCTCATTCATTGTTCTCGGCAGAGAAAGAGATGCTCTATTATCCAGAAAATCGGTGAAGGCAAATGGTTCTTCCCAGAAAAAGGCACATAAATGTTTCCATACAATTATTCTTAGTAAATTTGGAACAGAATGTACTCATTTATTCAGAGAGAGAGTGGGGGAGAAAGGAAAAGAGAAAAGTTTTCCTATAATTTAAGTTCATTTGTTTTATGTAATTATCTATGTTTATATGTAATATTTAGTCTTGCAGTTTTTATCAACTGCAAATTTTATAACTGACTCAGCAGTTTTTGTTTTTAATTTGCTTCTTAATTCATTTACAGTACAGAGAAATTTTAAGTATTAATGTAATTTTTATATTCATCCTTATATTGAGAAAGAAAAATTTCGAGGGCAAATATGAACATTTAACTAAGATACCAACTCACCAAAATTGTACAATTTGTACTTTGTAGATTGTACTTGCATATATATCATATATATTTCATTCTTGCCAGGATCCACATTTTTAACTCTGCACTAGCTGCAGAAAATATTTGGCTGGCTTTGCCTCTAGGCTCTCCTTTGAGGACAATTTCAGATTTTTAAGGATAAGAAGAACTAATTCTAATTTCCAAGTTTATGAAAAATATGTAATATGGACCATAGCAATAGAGAACATTATCCTGGAGCTATAAACAAAGCAGAGTATTGACTACTATGTGTTTTTTGTTGTTGAATTCATTTTATTATTTAGATATTGTACAATTGGCCTCATCTACCAAATCTCATTAGAAATTGTTGATTCTCCCAAAATAATGATGAGTTTAAATTAGTTCTTCAAGTGATGCTAAGAAAATATTAGTAAAATCTAATTCTAAACGGAATGTCACGGTTAAATAATTCAAATAAAATGATTCAAATCAAGCATGATTTTTGCCATGAGTATTATTTACAGATGAAATGATCTGATATATCTAATTCTCTCTTCTTTTACCACTTGATGGGAATGGGAAAAATTACCTTACAGTTACATACATTATTCATTGTATACATTATACATACTTACCTAAATATATGAATATCTAAGTTAAATGTCCATGTGATGGTTTTAGATTTATTTTTGAATTTCATATAATAATTTCAGTGTATGCAATAAAATACCAGTGTAATGTCTTCTACCCCAACTCTAATTTTAACTTGTTGAAGTGGGAAATATCCAAGAAATCAGTTAATTAAATTTAATATTTTGTGCATGAGGAAATTAGAGAACAGAGTTGTGGAATGACTTAGGATTGTGGAGTTGCCAGGAACTTGGGCTAGGAACCAATTATCAGTCCTGGAGATAGAAGTGCTACTTCATGCTGTTCTCTTTAGAAAACCTTTTGGAAGGAATTGAAATTCAATATAGATTTTGAGTGTCTCCACTTTTGGTGTCTTAAAGGTTATGAGATTAGATGCCGGCTAAGAGTAAGGATCAATAGAGCTTACAGCCTGGAGGACAGGAAATAAATAATGGGAAACTAGTGAACATTGACTTTACTAACAATGTATTTGCTCATATTTTATGCATCTTCAGTGGTACTTACAGAGAGATGAGCAAAAAGATAAAGACTAAGGATGTTGATAAGAGTATCAAACTAGACAGTACTATGCTAACTCTATGCTCTGCAAATAAAATCTGAGAAGCCTCTCATTTCTAGATATGGTGCCCTCATTGAAGCAGCTCCTTAAATCAATGGCACAACATGTAATTCAAGACTATCAACATTAAGCTTACCTGAAAACTCTAATTATAAATTCACAAGGAAGAGATACATTAATGAAAATGGTTTTCAAAAAAAAAAAAAACAAAGTCTAGAATAAACAGAATGTTGGAATCCTGGTGTTTGCTAGGTTATTAAATTTAATTGGGTTATTTGGAAATATTTTTGAAACATTTTGGCCATAATCAAGTACTCGTAAAAGTCAGAAACCAGTTTATAAGACATTTAATTAAGTAATTAGATATTTTATATGCCAAAGTAAGTGCAAAATATGTGCTGTCCAACTATACAGATAGAATTTGTAAACACTGAAATGCATATGTGAATAAAACTGTAGTTGTTGTTATGAAGAAAAACTCTAGAGCGGTTGGTAAGAACACAACACAAGAACACAACCAGCTTAAGAGTTCAGAGAGGGCCGCCCTGGAGAAATTATATTTGAGATCTAAAGAATGAGGTCCTTCCTCTGCAAGAAAGGAGGAAAGGTATTTGAGGCAGTGAGAGCATTAGGTTGTGACAGCTTCTGTTTCCAAGAATTGACAGAATGCAAATGTAGCTGTTGGGTGGAAAATAGAAGATGTTTGGTACCTGATGAAGCTGGACAGAAAGGCAATGGCTCCAAGTTCAGATCCAAGGGAACCATGTTGAGGATTTTGATTTTGACTCTAAGAGTAGTGAAAAGCCACTGAACAGTTTAAAGAAAGAGAATGACATATATTTGTATTGGAAAGGTCCCACTTTGGCTACCCCATAGAGAAAGATTAGAGTAGAAAAAGAAGGTATATAGAAAATTTGGTTAAGAGGAGCAGGTAGCGTGACCTTGGAATGGTTCAAGTAGAGAGGGAGGAAAGAGCCTGCAGAGATACTGGAGAGCTGAGATCAATTGCTGATGATGTAGTTATTAGTGGGAAAAATAAAAGTGTGGCTTCAAGTATGGTGCTAGGTTTGCAGCTTTCACAGACAGTTCTTCATACATTTGGAGAGGGGAAACAGTGGGAAAGAAGATTGTGGGACAACATCATGAATTTAACATTTGATATGGATGTGGGTGTGAAGAGATATTTCAAGTATGTAACTGGATAGGTTAATAAGATAGTTTAATATATAAAGTCCTGGTTTAGTGAAGACATTGGAGCTGGAAATTGTTGGGAATTCATGGCTATATATATTGCCTTAAGGTTGTGGATATGAATGAGATTATTTAGGGAAAATAAGAAAGTATTTTCAGGACTAAGTCAAAGGAAATACTCTGTATGATCCTATAATGATGGATAGGATTTTAGATAATATAGATAGATTAATCTATAATCTATAGATTTTTCCAAATCTATAGATTATGTTTTCAAGAGTGAACCATAATGTAAACTATGGACTTTGGGTGGTAATAATGTATCAATGTAGGTTCATCAGCTGTGACAAATTCTATATGTTTATGCAAAAATATTTTACTGCTTTCAGGGCGCCTGGGTGGCTCAGTTGGTTAAGCATCTGCCTTCGCCTCAGGTCATGATCGTGGGGTCTGCTTGTCCCTCTGCCCCTCCTTCCATTCATGTTCTCTCTCAAATAAATACGTTAAATTTTACAAATATTTTACTGCTTTTAGTTTAGTAAAAGCAATAATTATGCTGTCATAAAAGTTTTGGCATAATTCATATTCCATTGAGAGTAATGCCATACTAGTCAATGTTTCTTGAGTCACTGTCAGTCTCAGTTTTGAGGTTAATTTAAATTTTGGAGAAACTTTTATTTAGTAATTACTGTGTCTATGAAATTCTTTTTTTTAAGATTTTTATTTATTTATTTGACAGAGAGAGACACAGAGAGAGAGGGAACACAAACAGGGAGTGGAAGAAGGAGAAGCAGGCCCCCCATTGAGCAGGGAGCCCAACACGGGGCTTGATCCCAGGACCCTGAGATCATCACCTGAGCCAAAGGCAGACACTTAACGACTGAGCCACCCAGGTGCACTGTCTATGAAATTCTTAAAAAAATGATGCAGAAGTAAATAATTGATTTATATATTGTATTCAACTCTTGTAATTGCTTGCATATGAAAAATTTTCTTTTAAAAAAACTTTCACTAAGAAAATATTATAAAATAATTTCATGTCATCATACAAATAAATGATATAAATTTTGATTTTCTGTCTCTCTTACAGCATTAGGTTAAAAGCATATATATTTCAAAATATGAATTATTCAATATAACAAAATATAGTTCAGCTACCACTTGCAAGTATTGTGTGTGAAAACATATTAATTTGTGGAAACCTCAAGAACCATGTATTAGAAATTGAAGAAAAGTAAAGGTTGCTCAGCAACACAAAAACCATATTTTTTATGGGATATAGTTTGATGTTTCTGCTGAGAGTGAAGACTTGACAAATCAGATAATTTGTCATTTTTCTCACCTAAATGCTTCTACTACTCAAAGATACTATATAACAAAGCAAAGAATATTTATGACTTTGGAACAATGGAAAACATAAATCTTTGCCACATTCTGACACAGTTATCTTTCATTTAGAGAAGATAAGGCTGACAAGTGTAGTGATGAGGATGGATATTTGGGGTAATAGCTTTTCTTATAACAATGCTTTGGTTTTTGAACGAAAGAATCATTTGCATGTTCTTTAAAACATTTGTTTTGTGTTTCTGGAATTATGATATGTGGGACTCTCTATGACACTCCAAAAGTGGGACTGCAGTTCCAAGGCTGAATGTCCAATGGATTAACCAATACTAGAATTTAAGGTCTGTAAGCAAAAATTGCTTCAGGAGACAATGGAGAGAGCTGAAACTCAGAAACACAACCTAAATATGAAGGAAAATCTGGATTCAAGGGAAAATAGACTCTACATGTCTAAAATACAAAGTTTAAAGTACAATAAATTACAATAGTTATTTGCTGATGTCCACAATTATTTATTTGTTTATTTATAATGTCTGTCAAATATTTATATCAAGTACTTATGTAAATAAAGCTTTCCATAGAAGTAAAAGACAGAATATATTAAGAGACACAATTTCTCAATGTTCTAGTCTCTGAATTATTAATATATGAGCTTATTTGTGTGACTTCAGTCAAACTGCTTATCTCCAACCCAAGGGAAATAATCCACAATATGACCATTAACATAAAGTATTTATGGGCCAGTGTCAGGAGGTACTGATTGATTTGTATTATTCACAGTAAATCAAATTGGAATGTTGATTAAGTGATTTCTGTGTTTAATTCTTATAGTAAAAATGTGTTCAATTATTCTCTGTGCGTTGACTACTCACACATCTAGTGCCAGACATAAAAATCAAAAGAGCACACACATAGCACATGCAATCGAAAGATGTTAGTTTTAGTAATTTAGAAGGATATAAATAGGTTTTGGACAAACATTTAGACTAAAAAAGAAATAAAAAGTAAAAGCACATATTGAAACAAAGTACATTTACTATAAATAGGAAGAATCTTAACTCATAGTTGGCCCTGATTATAGAGCAAACTTTGAATCTGTGGTAGAGGTTTTTGTCTATTTACAAATCCAACTCTGAATTCCTAAAATTCCTTAGAAAATTTAAATGTTTGGAGAAATATTTTCTTCTACATATTTAATTTCCTACTTCACGTTATGCAAACTTATATTCCGCTGATTTAACATATTTCCAAGTATTTTTAAAGGTTCAGATAAATGAAGCAAAAGTTTTATATTCAAAGAATATTAAATTACATAAATGGAAAATGAAATAGGACAGGAAGTATTTTCCTAGTAATGAAGTAACCCGATATTATTTTGAAGAGTAAGAATATAATCACATTTCATTATTAAAAACAGCTGGATCCCATAACATTAGTACTCCAAATCCTGAAGAACTTATGGCAATGTAGAACTGTGTACCAAAACAATGAATAATTTGTGCAAACTATATACAGTGATGGAATTACATTTGCATAAAAAATTTACACGTAGCCAAGACATTGTTGCCATTTAAGAAAGAGACCTATTAAAAATGGCAAACATCATGATGTCATAGCATACAAGTTTATTTCTAAATTTTAGAACCTGACAATCAGAATAGAAAAAAACCATTAGGTTCTACAGCATACTTGATGTTGTAAAAATTGCTTTTAGGGTTTTCTACAGAAAGAAAGGATGCATGTATGGGACATCATATGGCATCTTCCTACATATCTTATTTAATCTGTACACTGACTCTACAAGGTAGTCTTAAAATATTGTCTTAATTTTACAAAAGGGAAACTGAATGTCAGAAAGATTTGTTCAATTTCACATCTGAGTGAAATTCAAAGTAGGAACAACCTAAAATGAAAAGCCTTTGTTATCCCAATTACCTACCTCTGTCTGCAAAGCAGAATGGAAATATTGAGATTGGAACGAGCACATTTTGTGATTTTTTTTCCCCAGACCCTTAGAAACCTGTTTCCATTTATTTGAGGGCAACCTGACTTTCTAATTTTTTTTTTCTCTTCCTATGATTTTTAAGAGAAGTTTGGAAAATGACTCTGTTATCTAACTTAACTATGTCAATATTGACATTTCAAGTGGTGGTCAATCAAAAGATAATTTTTTCACTCATTACAATTTATCTAGAGATTCCGCAGATTCTCTAAACTACTTCAGCTATTAATTCTAAGTGTCAGTCTCATAAAATCTCACTTTCTTGACTAGTACATTAATTTCTTTTCCTTTAGATTCTATTCAATAATAGCTAATATATATATATATATAACAATTATAGTGGTTGGCATGCAGTGAATATTTATTAAGTGCTTTGCATAAATCATCTTATTTACTCTTCGTATTAATCTTGTTATATTGCCTTTCCCATTTCATTAATTATGAAGTAAAAGTTTGGGATTACATTAGGTAATACCTTATATACTCAATTCTAGAACCTGTAAAAATTATCTGCATTATTGACAGTAAGAGAAAATGATTTAGAAAATCTATATACAGTAAGTAGTGCCCCATGCAATTTTGGAAAGTTGATTTATCTCAATGCATATTTCTCTTGTTCAATATTTATATATCATATATCATAACAGACTAGAAACAAGATTTATATTTAAATATATGAGGTATTTATATTTAAATATATGAGGTATTTATATTTAAATATATGAGGTATAAATAATGTTATTGGCAGGTTCAGATAATGAGTTGTTCCATGTAAGCTGATTTTTTCAAATATCAACTTTTATATCTTAAAAATAAGTTTTAAAATTAGTATTTTAATATAATGTTTTCTAAAATCTGTAAGAGTAAATAATTTTATTTTTTTATTTTTTTTTAAGATTTTTTATTTATTTATCAGAGAGACAAAGAGACAGAGGCAGGCAGAGAGAGAAGCAGGCTCCTTGCTAAGCAAGGAGCCTGATGTGGGACTCAATCCCAGGACACTGGGATCATGACCTGAGCCGAAAGGCAGATGCTTAACGATTGAGCCACCCAGGCGTCCAATAATGTTAATGAAACTATATTTTTCAAATCAACTTAAGTCAGCATTTGAACTCTTCTTTTTTACAATCTTTTTTTTCAAAGATTTTATTTATTTATTTGAGAGAGAGAATGAGATAGAGAGAGCACGAGAGGGAAGAGGGTCAGAGGGAGAAGCAGACTCCCCGCCGAGCAGGGAGCCCGACGCGGGACTTGATCCCAGGACTCCAGGATCATGACCTGAGCCGAAGGCAGCCGCTTAACCAACTGAGCCACCCAGGCGCCCCTGAACTCTTCTTTTTAACATTGTGACAGGAACTTTATTTAGGAGATGTTGGTTTTACACAAAAGGTCACCCTAATTCCAGATGTCTTCCGATTGTAATTTAACATACAGTAATTAACGTTACAGGCTTTTCCTTCACTGCCAAGTATTTAGGTTTTCAGTTTGTGTTGCCTTTAGCATTTGAATCTCCAACAGCTCTCTTTTAAAATGTACTGTTTCTATTATACCATGTGTAGGAAGCATTGTACTAGGCTTGATAGACCTACATGTAAAGTTAGATTTTCTTTTTCTTTTTTCTTTTTTGCAGCTTTACTGAGATGTACTTGACAAAGAAAAAACTGTATAATTTAAGGCGCACAGCATGATGATTTGATATACCTTTATGCTGTGAAGTGATTACCACAATCTAATTAACAAATCCATTACTCATGAAGTTACAACGTGTGTGTGTGTGTGTGTGTGTGTGTGTGTGTGTGGTGAGAACATTAAGATCAGCTCTCCTAGTAAGTTTCAACTATACACACAGTGTTATTAACCACAGTTGCCACATGGTACAGTATATAGACAAGGCACAGAGATCCAGGAAAGTTCAGTGACTAACTCACACCCGTGAGTATGTAATGACTGGTGGTTTAGAGAGGAGTCAAATCTTTATGTAAGTAGGATGCAGTTTCCTGAGAGGCCAGGGGTCCTAAGGAAGCCAACACTCTAGAGATCAAGCTGATGGTCTGCCATAAGCTTTTGACTATGCTGGAGAACCTAAATTACCCTCTAAGCGAGTCTCAAATTACAATGAAACTTTCCCAAAGAGATACATTCATCTACTGGAGACATAATTCTAATTAAATATTGTGTATTATTTGTCATGCTGATTATATACCAGCCTCCAGGGAAGTTTAGGACCAATTTTCCCTTTTTACCTCAGATACCACCAGGTCATTTCCTTAGATTGCTGATTATCATCTGCAGTATGCATTGACATTGGAACCATTGGACAGATAATCTCTGTCCCTACTCCTGCCAACCTTCTCCATCCCCTTATCTCTCAAGCACATGCCCTGTGCTTTCCTCAAGTTACCAAGAAATTGCTCTATATTCTCAATCTCATGAGCTGACCTTTGTTCTCAGATGGAAGGCTGACTGGACCCCGGAGAACACTGTCTTCTCCTAGAACCTCAATTTCCACATCTCTATAGAAGATGAATCCAGCCCTCTCGACCCTTGAACTCCTCACCACCTTTTGCTCATTTCCTACATCTTACTCACATTTTCCCAAAAGTTACACTTGGGCTTGCCATTTCTAAAACTATAATTTTTTTAAAAAGATTTTATTTATTTATTTGAGAGAGAATGAGAGAAAGAGCATGAGCAAGGGAGGAGCAGAGGGAGAGGGAGAAACACACTCCCTGCTGAGCAGGGAGCCTGATGCAGGGGCTCAATCCCAGGACCCTGGGATCATGACCTGAGCCGAAGGCAGATGCTTACCTGACTGAGCCACCCACGTGCACCATAACTATAATTTTTTAAAATCTCAACTTCAAGTATTCCTTTCTCTAAATTCTACCTGCTCTCCTCTCAGTTAATTTAGTTTGGTCTGCTTACTCCAGTAATTAGTCAACTTTAAGAATCCCAATTTACTGACACAAACTTGATTTCTCTAATTATCACTCCCTTCGGGTTCTCACTTCCTTTACTACCTGATCTAGGTTTTGTGCTATACCATGAAAATCATTCACTGTAAATGTTCCTAACCCTTTGCACCTACTCCCCCCTAATACTGAGCTATGCCCCAAAGCTGGTCAAATTCAAATATTTGCATATTTACATAATGCTTGCCCCGCTGAACATCTCCAGTCAATTATCTAAGGAGCATTGAGATACGAATCCTTATCTTAGGTAAGCAATCATGGGCTTCCTCAGGGGAGGGAATGAGGTGCTGAGTTCAGGGTTGAAGTGATAGGTAATGATACATGAGAGGAAAGCAAGATATTTCAGTGGCCGTAAAGCAATTATCTGAGAAGTGTCAAGTGTTTGTTGTCAATAGAAGAGTGTGTACAGCATGGGGAATCATTAAGCATGGGGAACACCATGGAACTAAATTACCTGACACTTTCACATGTTTTTGCTACCACTGTCCTATATCTTCAGCAAGAAGGGAATGTCTTGGATACTGGGTGCAACAAAGTAAGAAAAAAAAATCTGGAATCCAGAATGATGAACACAAATAGATTTGCATATGCAGATTCAGGTTTTTTTCTTAAATGTGGTTATGCTTCTTTTAGCTCGAAAAGCATGAAGAAATTGAAATTTATTCATATTAACAAAAGCCCTCATGTAGTTTTAAAATGATGATATAAGACAAAGTTTTTCAAAACATGGATAGATCTTCTGAAGTCCTCGGCCCTAGATCGGTCTTGACTAAAGACTTAATTGGCCTATGCCCATCCTTTCATTATGGACTTTTCATCCTCTCCACAATCAATACTCACGACTCTAAACGTGTAAGCAGACCATAGGAACAGGTGCCAGAATGTTAGAAAACCATTTCACCAGGAATAATAAATCTGTTCAGATAATCACAACAGCTAATCCAAGGAACCCTGTTCCTAGGAAATCAAGCCAAACAAAATCAGCCAAAAAATTAAGAGGCTCAAGTAAAGAACCAAACTCAATTCAGCATGAGCTCATCTCCCAGCTGTGGTCAAAGCGCTCAATGAACTGACAGAGATAGGAAATTGCAGAGGTCACCCTGTGAATGAACTGAGGGTCTGTCTGTGGCAGTGATGTCTTACTTCTGTAGAAACTTTGCTTCTGTCACCATAGCATCTGCTGTTTTATACCTGTTTGCACACAACACAGGAGCAAATCTTCACAGTGTGTTAGAAAGGATATATTTTGCTTTTGGGGAGGATTTGTGAAAGTAGGGCTTTGCTCAGGACTGGATGTTTTCAGCAAACTAGGGCAATTCTTATCTTAATAACTTTATCTAGAATGGGGGAGGAGTGAAGTGAAGTTAAAGCTCTTAAAGCTCTCTGTGCTAAATGAGCAATGGTCATTCATATTAGTCAAGATAAGGGCATGTCTTGTTTATGTTGGTCATCATCGTCACAGAATGGTCTTGTTCAAGACTGGTGTTCAGTGAAACTGTTCATGTTCTTTAGGAAAATGTGAAGGCTTAACTGCCTAATTGTAAGTGCCAAGCCAGCTGCTGGAAAAGCCAACACCTAAAGTTAGATACAGGTCCGCTCTCGCCTTTCAGAGCTCTTCTTCCCCTTAGTAGTATCTCTTTAGAATTTCTCAAGTAAAATTAAAGTTCAGAAGATGTATCCATCATCTAGTAGCCCACATAACTTAACCAAGCTTTTATGACGATTACAACCTTACCTGGAATGCAAGTTATACAACTTGTCCTATATGTAAAACACGGTGCTTGGTGAAAAGAGCAAACAGAAGCTGAAGAGCGTTTCTTCCGACTTATGCATGTAAGCACATATGTTATACCTTCATGCTTTCTACTATGTGTGATAAAAATATCCTAAGTTCAGGGTGCTTATATTCATAATTAACATATTAGTATTGCTCCCAAAGCAACTTAAAGCAACTCAAATTAAGATGAAGACACTGGAGGGGCGCCTGGGTGGCTCAGTCGGTTAAGCATCTGCCTTCAGTTCAGGTCATGATCCCAGGGTCCTGGGATTGAACCCCATGTCAGGCTCCCTGCTCAGCGGGAAGTCTGCTTCTCCCTCTCCCATGCCCCCTGCTTGTGTTCCCTCTCTTTCTGTCTCTCTGTCCAATAAACAAATAAAATCTTTTAAAAAAAAGATGAATACACTGGAAAAACTCTTACTATAAAAATGTAAATAAAACTCTTATGATCATACATATATCCACAAAGAGCTTATATTTATATATCCAAAGGTAATCTCAGGAACATATAACGTGTGTGTGTGTCTGTGTGTGTGTGTGTGTGTGTGTGTGTGTGTGTAGAGAGAGAGAGAAGGAAAAGCAGATAGTTAAATAATTTAATAAATTTGGCTAACATAAATACTATTAATGACCACTAAATTTATCACTGAATACCCAGCAATAAAGACAGAATAGAAAAGAATTACATAATTTCATAAAGACAATTTCCCCCTTTTATTAATTCTAAATGTAGTTTAAGAATTACTTTTATCAAAGGTATATAAGAATATTAAACTATGTCATCAACAAACCAAATATAGAAAATATACCTAATATATTTGTAGAACTTTATGACTGAATGCTCAATAAAATTTCAAGGTAGAGAATTATTTTAAAACTCAGAAGAGTAATTTATTTAAGTAGGAGGAGGAAAAGAAAGAATAAATTATTAAGGGCCAAGTCTGTAACTTCTTTTTTTTATTTTTATTTTTTTTAAGGTTTTATTTATTTATTTGAGAGAGAGACAATGAGAGAGAGAGAGACAGCACATGAGAGAGGGGAGGGTCAGAGGGAGAAGCTGACTCCCCGCCGAGCAGGGAGCCCGATGCGGGACTCGATCCAGCAAGTCCAGGATCATGACCTGAGCCGAAGGCAGTCGCTTAACCAACTGAGCCACCCAGGTGCCCCAAGTCTGTAACTTCTTACAGATCTAATCATGTAAAGGATTTAATTTAAATATCTATAAAATAAATATTGATTTTTAGCTGCTTTTTTAAATGTTCTTACCTTTTTTCCAAATGGCTTTAAAGAAATTATTAGCAGCATTTTCAAGGTAAAAGTCTCAGGCAGATATCTTAGAGCCTGTAATTAATGAAAGACATAATCCTATATGACAACCACATGTAAGTTTGAAAGTGGGACTGTCTATAAAAATAAGATTTGTATATTCTTCAGGTATCAGTTTTATCACAACCAAGATTTCTAATGTTCTTAACATCCCAACACATCACATAACATGGAAGACATGGTGTTTTGTTTTATTTTTAAGATTTTATTTATTTATTTGAGAGAGGGAACAAGCAGAGCGGGGAGGGGCAGAGAGAGAAGGAGAAGCAGACTCCCTGCTGAGCAGGGAGCCCAAAGGATCCCAGGACCCTGAGATCATGACCTGAGCTGAAGGCAGATGCTTAACCGACTGAGCCGCCCAGGCGCCCTGACGTGGTGTTTTTAAACTCAAAATTCAGAGGGAAACGTGGTCCACAAGAACCATTATGGACTTGGTTTTGCCTCCATGCACACCTGGACCTCAGCAGCAAATATTTCCTGATTCATTTCTGTGATAAATCATCTTGAAAATATCTCCTTACCTGATAGGAAAAAGGTCTGCCGTATGGAGTTTGGAGTGTTGACTTTCTGACCTTCAGAGAATTTCTGCAAAAGTACTTCTTTCTGCATCTGGAAAACCTTCATGAGTCAGTTCCTGGTTCATGTGAAATTGGAGCTTTAGCATAAGAAGAAACGATTCCCTGACTACTATTGCTATTTGCTATGGCAGGAGAACTGTTTGCACATCTAATTGCCATATCAAGGTTTTTTGGTTTTGTTTCAAAAATGGGTATGAAAGAATAGAAGCCATATTTAAGACATAGCTTTTTTTTTTCTTTTAATCACTTGAAACTGCAATCTGCCATAGACATGATTCTTGAGTCTCAAAGTCATACTGCAACAACTGATTTTTTGGAAACATCACTACCTTGGGATCTGTTTTGAGTGTAAATGACATCACCTACGGACAATTTCTGTGATGCTAAGGCTTGCTTGCAGGTCAACCAGAATCAAGCAAGTAAGCACCTTGATTAAAACCACGGAAAAAAGATAATCTATCACTTTATTAAAAAGACTGGATAGCTTCAAAGATCAGAAGGAAACCTGGTTCCAGCTGCGCACCTGTCATATACCTAAAGTTGGGTTAATTGTTTTCATTAGCCAAGGGGGTATTAAAGCCTTTCATATTCAGCTCGGGATCATTATTTAGAGTATAATATGGTACGTTGACTTTTAAATTTCAGAAGTAGCTGTCAGACTGGTGAGTCTTGCACGTGTGATAAACCACGTGCAAGACTGAGTAGATTTGAACATAAATTTGGGTCAATAATAACATCACAACTCTTAGGGGAAGGGAAAATTTTAGATACAGTAAAGGGTCAGTAACTCCACTTTTCTCAGTCTTCCTCATGTCTTCCAAGGGAATGGAGGGGCTGTCATAAAGCTGGATTTATACATAGCAAAGAAACAAAAGCAACAGTAACAATCCATGGAAGGTTGGTAAAATGAATCTCTGAGCAGAAGGAACATTTGCCAATCTCCAGGATGTGAACACCACCACCTCAAGGATTTGAGCTATTACCATGACGTCAATAAATATGTCCTCTCAAGAGTTCTGAAGGGAGATATTAAAAAAAAGTCAAAAATCAAACATGATTACAATGCATGTATTTCCTTGTTAGATCATAGGAGTCTTTTTTTTTTCTTTTCTTAGTTTCTCTTTTTTTTTTACTTTATTTCCTACATTGTGTGTAATACTTCTATAACATGTTTATACTAATACAATATTATTTTATCTAACAGGAGGGGGTTCACAAGTTCTGTTTCTAGGGCAGCATCAGTAAAAACAGTTAGGTTAAAATATATTACCAAAAACAATCATAAAGGGAGCCCGAAGCGTAAACACCACACACAAGTTGTTAGAAAAAGCAAATGTCTAACAGGTACATTAATTTACTTAATAAAAATAAGTAACAAGTGGGGTCCTGGCTGACTCAGTTAAAAGAGCATGCAACTCTTTATTTCGGAGTCATGAGTTTGAGCCCCACACTGGGTGTAGAGATTACTTAAATAAATAAAAAAAAATAATAATAACAAGCATCTACTATATTGCAGCTATGCTTTTGGTCAATGGAGTTCTTTTTTTTCTTCTCCAGAACAATGTTTTACAGAGTGTGGTCCCTGGATCAGGAATATCAACAAGACCTGGGAAATGATAAAAATGCAATTTATTGGGCTCTGTTCTACACCCACTAAACTGGAAACTGGGGGTGGGGGTGGGGGTGGGGGTGGGGAGGGGGATTCCAACAATATGTTTTTAACAACCTCTCCAGGTGGTTCTTTTTTTCCCCACGTGTTTCTAATGCATGTTCAAGTTTGAGAGCCTCTACTCTCAAACAAATGTTTTAAGTAAATGGAATGCAAGAAAGTGAAGGGAAAGTATTTGGTGAAATGTTCTCAAAATCACTGGGAGAGAATCAAGCAAGATTGCTACCTGTCACCCTCTCCCCTTACAGCAAACATTCACTATTTTAGATTCTAGGTATTAATAACCTAAGTGATCGCTCCACCATAGCCCTAGAATATACTTAATATGGATACTAGCATTTAGTCTTAGTTTGTTTCATTTAAAATATACTACCTGGGCGCCTGGGTGGCTCAGTTGGTTAAGCAACTGCCTTTGGCTCAGGTCATGATCCTGGAGTCCCAGGATCGAGTCCTACATCGGGCTCCCTGCTCAGCGGGGAGTCTGCTTCTCCCTCTGACCCTCCCCCATCTCATGCTCTCTCTCTCTCTCTCTCTCTCAAATAAATAAATAAATAAATCTAAAAAAAAAATAAAATATACTACCAATCAGCCCTTCCTCATATGCTGTGGTAAATTAAGTGTAAAGCTTCCCCCAAATATTTTAATACTTTATAGTTTGATCACTATACCAATGTCACATAAATATCAAAGTAGATCCATTTTGTAGTTAGTTAAAAATTAGATTCTTCAGTCTCACAGAGTATTTTTTACATATCTATGGATATAGGACATGTAACTAGCTAACTTAAAAATTCACAATACTCAAATTTTTATATTTCTCACTGTAGGTCTTAGAAACTTCAGTAATTGGTATACTATATATTATGTAACTTTTGTGTCTCTTACTCAGATCTAACATTTTACATAAAATAGAATCATTTTACATAAAATTAAAGGTAAATGAAATTCAGTTTCTAGTAATTTTTAATTAAGTATTAATATAAACACCCTGTCAAAGGGTTGTGTACTTGTTTGTGTTCTACTACAATTTTAGAAAGTAAGGTAGATACATTTAAGATGTCAATAAAGGAAACTTTTATGTATAATGCTCTAATACATAATTGCAACATCAGCACATTCTCAGTTTATATCCTTGTCAGTGCAAGTTTTGAAGATAATGTATTTTTTTAAAGGTTCAAATCACATCAAAATTGTGAAAAGTCTAACGTGTTACTTGAAGGTAATGACTGATTGATTCACTGCAGCCTTCTGGTATCTTCTGTGAGCACTAATCAAGTGAAAGGGCAGGGGTGCCATTCATAGGGAGGAGGAGCTTCAGCGCCAACTAACATAAAACCTATGGACATGTAAATGCCTCGCTGACAAATGTAGGAAACCTATAAACAGAGGAAACTCAACGAAAAACCATAGACCTGTTGTTAAGTGGCAGATAGCAGTGTTTTGATTTAGTCATTAAATTCCTAGGTCTAAATATTGGCTTGCATGGATATGTTGGCCAAAAAGAAACAAAAATAAAGGAGTTTTTAACAAAAATTTGCAAATATTGCAAGCACATAGTGACTAGGTCAGTGAAAGAACTGAACAATTCATTTAAAATAAAATTGCAATTGGGCATTCCTAGTTATAATAAGCATATGTGTATTCTGAATATTTAAAAAATTAAATTCATTTTTTATTTCTTTGTTAAGTCCTAATAAGGATGTGGCTATTTTAATGCAAATCTACAATGCAAAGTGTCTCACACAGAAAAAAGGTGTATTTGTTGTTATCAACCAACCTCAATCTCGCTGATAACAATTACATATTTGATTTTATTATTAAGACATTTTAAAGATAAATTCTCTCACTAAAATATGTGAAAGAATTATGGTATGTCACTTTAGGAAGGTTTTTAACTATTTGGGGTTTTTATATAATAACAATAATCATAATATTTTAGGTGCTCAAGTTCTAAAAAAAACTTTTGTATGTGAACAAGAGCTTTTTAACTCATTCTATTTTATAAGAATTTGAGACTCCGTAGTGCTTATGTTATATTTTTAAAACTAAGAATTGCTTTTTTCAGCAGTGCTTGCTATATATATATATATACATACATATATATGTAGAGAGAGAGAGAGAGAGAGAGAGAGAGAGAGCTGGGTCTTGAAAAGGCTTAGGTTATTTTGTGACAATTCAATATATTTATTAGATATTCTCCTCAGGAATTTAAGTAGTGTGGCTATAAGTTACACGGCGTATATACACGTCTCCTTATGTCTCTGGAAAATGCATCATTTGGTGCAGAAAAGAAGCATTTTCAATGCTAAGAACTTTATTTTATTAAAGCATGTAACAGTTTAAAAACAAATCTGAAGAAAAGGAAAAAATATATTTTTTTCTTCTAAGAGTAATTAAAGATTGGAGAAATATCAAGATCATAATCTAACTGTTCCAAACATTATTTCCCATGTATCAGCTCCGTAAAAGTTTATGAAATCATGCTGCTCAGGGGAATATTTAAGAGCCATCAGGTTCATCCACCAACAGAGGATTCATCAAAACTGTTGAAGAGACACAAGAAAATATCCTCCTTCTAAATAATTTTGTAGATGTGTTCATTATATCCTGCATATTGTAGTCCTTACTTTATATTCCTATGTACATTGTATTCCTTTACTAACTACTTATAGTTAGGAAATGCACTGTTTCCTTTCATGCCTAGAGGAACATTTGATCATATACATTATGATCGTACATATTCTGTTCTTGTCCAACCTACTTTTGTGTTTTTCAACACACTTTTCCTGGCCCTTACCTGAGCAGTTAGAAGACAGAACTACTTGGCCTCTGAGCTCCATGTGCTTATGACAGGTGGCGGGAAACTCATAAGGAGGGGAAAAAATTGGGGGGCTCTTGATGAAAATAATTAAATATATACATTCTGGGGTTATCATAAATAATTAATTGTTAATTAATATGAAAGGAAGAAGGAAGGAGGTGAGAAAACAGATTGTTTATGCAATGAAGCTGCATGACTGCTCCATCATTGGGACTACCTGAATCATAACTAACAATAATAATAATAATAAACACATTTGAAAAGCTTTGAACCTACTCTCTTTCCTTAGTATTGGTGAAGACACATGGAATTTTAAACTAACAGTACTGGCTTCATTTTCTGTGAAACAAGCATATTGTTAAAAGTCTTTTAAAAACAATAGGGGGAGAAAGGGATAATACACGCCATTACTTCGAATGTCTCATTCAAAACGCTCTTGAGATAAATCGTAGCAGAAGCCTACATATAAATAACAGTGGATGAAATTATCAAACTGTAACATCCCATCTTAAAAATTATCTTATTTTTGAAATATTTAAAAACTGTATTTTCCCCAGCTTTATTGAGGTATGATAGACAAATAAAACTTGTATATATTTAGGTTGTAGAGCATGATTTTTTTTTAAGGTGTGCAGCGTGATGATTTCATGTATATCCACACTGTGAAATGATTACCACGGTCAAGTTAATCACCTCACGTGGCTACCCATTGGTTTGGGGGAAGGGGCATAGTACAGGAGAAGACTTAAGATTATTCCCTCAGCAAACTTTTAAGTACACAGTTCAGTATTAGTAGTTATAACTGCCATGCTGCACATATCCTTAGAATGTATTCATCTCAGACCTTGAATTAATGAGACAACAATTCTCTAATTGGCAGTGGGATATGATTACTAAGTAGGAAAAATCTCAGCAGCACAGAGAAGATGACCTATGTGAGAAGGTAATTTTTACTTTGGTACTGTGGTATCTCAAGAAATATATGACATTTATGGTTGCTCTTAGCCAGCAACGTGAAGAAATAGGTCCAGATATATTCTGTACCCCCTCCATGCAGTGGACTGTGCAGGTCCGTAAGCGGACACAATTAGAGAAACTGGACTCCTAAGGAAGTTTGACAGGTGCCCACATTCTGTGAACTCACATTCACCTTTGTGGTTCCATCAGAATCACAGTCTCCAAGAGAAGAGAGAAGACGCAGCATCAGCACTTGGAAGAGGTGAGTCAATGGCCTTGAATAATTATATGGAAGCTTAGAGAAGTTGCCAGCAGCTGAGGGCCTGCAGGGCGACCGTGGGCTGTGTGGGGTTCATTTCTGAGCTTTCATCACTTCAAGGGTTGAGTCTTTTTAGTCTAACAAGATTCATAGATTCATGCTGGGAAAAAGTCAAAAGTTCAGCTCTAAATAACCTCAAGGACAGAGTATTTGGTATTCATTCCTTTTCTGTTCGGTATGAAAAAGAAATACAGGCTGAAAAAGAAATATTTTTAGGCAAAATGATATGAGCCTTAAAAAGGTTTCAATAGCTGTATTAACAGGTAAGACAGAAGAAAAAGTAATGTCTTAGTGTTAGATGTAGCAGAACCTTCCTGAAATGTCATCTTAACTCTTTGGCCTTTAAATTAGTGATCACCACTCAATTATTCCTCTAAATACTTTGAACAACGATGTATGTATTTCTGCCCCAAAGAACTGCATTCCAGAAGATGATCACTGGATATCTTTGGATAACCAGGTGTACATCCTGTTTGAACAAAGAAGAAATTGCCAGGAACTGGTTTTCCATATCTGCGGAGGATGGAGACCAACATCTTCATCACAAAAGAGCACTGAGATCAGCCTTATAGTTAGGAGGGTGTGATGTAAAGGACAAACACTGTTTTGTTTTTGTTTTTGTTTTTGTTTTAAAGCACTGGTGAAGAATTCTGGATGAATAAATGGATTGTGTCTCCTTTTTTTTTTTTTTCGGTTAAATCACCTGCAAGTAGAACTAAAAATGGGATACACAAATCCATACCCACAGTTAAAACTGAGGAAGTAGATATTAGAAACCTTGAAACAAAAATAGGATGCCTCTAAACAACAATTTAGATGCCTCTAAATAACAATTAAAAAGATAAAACAAGTATATAGGAGAATGAGCTAACATCCACGGCTGCAGATCTCAGACAAAGCCCCAAATACACCCTCATCCCTAGTAAGTGGGATATTTTAAGATGAAAAATGTTAGTTATTTGTTTCCCACAAAGAAAACACAGAACTGAGGCATCTAGCTGAATGGCAAAACTGTGCCCCGTTGGTTTCAAGGGAAAAAAAAAAAATCAGAATTTAGTCTGAATGTAAAATCACAGACTTCCTCATAGACTGAGAAGATTGGCCATTGCATCTGGCCCAGCCTGACTGCACTGAGTTTAGTTGGCTTCATGGCCGGCCGTCAATGCTAAAGAAACTCAGGACATAACCATGTGTTATAAGAAGAAATCCCGCTGCCTAAACTATGGTCCTCCCGGATGAATCCTTTGCAAATAACTATCCCAGAAATAATTCATCTTATTCAAGTATGAGTGATTATTAAAAAACACAAGAAACAAAGAATATATACAAAGAAACAATTTTTAAAAAAGGAAAATGTGTAGTGAGAAGCAGATGGCATGGGAATGATTTTCAGAAGAAAATTTCTGCTGGTTGTAGTACGTAGGTTGGGAATATAATCTACACCTATAACTTAAAATAGACAAGAACAACAAATATTATATTTCTAAAATAAGGGCAGAAAAAGATTAAAAAAATAAAATTCAGACAATATGAAAAAGTCATGACCAAAAACAGAGTGAGATAAAATAGGATCTGTCTCACAGCCAAGGAAATTCATTTGACCTCTGGTTAAAGAAAACAGAAAGAAAGGGGTAAAGTATATCGTCTCTCCTTTGCTCTCAGTATTCATATAGCAAGAGCTTTATTAAATCCGTTATTACTTCACTCTATTTTGACATAAACAAATGAAATGCACTGAGGCCTATTCAGTAGAGAACAAAAAGAAAAAATATATTATTATTATAGTTCCCTATTACTATTACTGAGAAAGAATTATAAATTCTGGAATTTCTAACACTTAGCTTTACTTAGAGAATGAGCCTAACTAAGCCAGTGGCAGGAATGTCTCAGGGCAGAAGGTAATTTTAGTTCCCTTACAGATTTTGGAGGTTTCTGTTTGTGTGTGTGCGTGCACACGCGTTTGGGAGTGTTCCTGCTGCTATAGTTACGGTGATTAGGTTGCTCTGGGGCAATAAAACATATTTTTTTGACGTCTATAAAGAACAGATACTTAAAACATTCTGCTCCTTAGTGCCTATTCTAAGAAATGTGGATATCTTTGTGAAATGTTAAAAGAAAATAGAAGTTAAAAATGTATTGGGAAAATGTAAAAAAATGGCTTCTAGTATAAGTAAAGAAAGATGTTCTAAGATATATACATGTAGTGAAAAGAAAATTTATACTAAATTGCAGAAGTAGCTTTGTATGGAGCAACATGAACATTACATTAAGAGAAAAGAGAAAGTAGACATTAAGAAGGCTACGTTTAGAGAAAAACAAAGAGGTATTAAATGAAAAATACTGATTTTTAAAAAATGAACAATTTTGTAATAAGTCTTTAAAAATATTTTGGTGCATTGCCAAAACTTTTCAAATTGTTTGGTTTTTTTCCCCAAAAGAATACAGAAAATGTATTATAAATATTGTTTTTTAATAGAAGAAAATTAAGTATTGCCAAAATTATTATTGCTTTTTTTAAATGTGTTTTTTTGTGAAAAAAAATTTCTACTTGACTAGAAAATATTTCCTTTAGGCTTATTTTGAAGACTAATGTTTTCAAATATTTTTTCTTCTTCAGTGTCCCACAAATGCCTAGAAAACAATTAAATAGAAAAAAAAACACAAAAAATTGATATTCAGAATAAGATTTTGCTTCATTCTTTATTTTACTTTTTAATTAAAAAAATTTTTAAAGATTTTATTTTCAAGTAATCTCTACACCCAATGTGGGGCTCGAACTTCCAACTCACTTGGACATCAAGAGTTGCATGCTCTACCAGCTGAGCCAGCCAGGGGTCCCTCATTCTTTGTTTTAAGTTTCAGTTTCTTGGCTTTGGTTTGATATTTGTTGTAACTTCGATGGACATAAGCTAATATGTAGACACCAGAAAGTGCGTGGCTTGGTACCAGCAGAGGCTTCAGGACAATTACAAAGCAATGGGATTGGCACCTTGGGGGAAAGAGGGATTTAATACATAGCAGTTAAAGTGGACCAATGAAATGACTTGAACCAAGGAGCTGAAAACATGCAGAAAAGTTACATGAACGGCCACGTATGACAGATTTAGTAGCAGAGGATACATATGCTACTGAAGCAAAGAGTGAGAGCCTCATAGCTGGAGGTGTTACTCCACTCAGGACAAGCAATTTCCCTAAAAGCAACCACAGGGAATAGACAAAAATCTCTCTCTGTGTCTCTGTCTGTCTGTCTGTCTCTCTCTCTCTCTCTCTCTCACACACACACACACACACACAGATGATTTTTTGAAAATAAGAAAAATCAAGGTAAAGTTGGTAATTGTTGTTCTGCTAAAACTTTCTAAAAATCAGGTAATATTATTGATTTGGGGCAACAAGATGAATTCTAGAAAATTCTGTTTATTCACTGAATTTATTGATACAAGTTCTACCTGCAAAAACAAGGCAAACAACAATAGACGGCAAACATTGATTCTATAAAAAAAACTTCCACTTTCAACCAAAATGGAGCGACAGGGAACAGATTTACCCTCTGCCTTAAACGATCTTTATAAAACTGGACAGAATGTATGGCAGCACAATTTTTAGACTAAACAATAAGCAGCACAGGACAGTGATCCCAAAGACAAAGCAGCCAAGTGACTGAGCCCTGCAATTGTCCTCCTTATTTTCTGGAAAAAGTCTTCAGAACATAGAGCAGAGAGGGGTAACCCAACAGACCCCAGAATCCTTCTGAGTTGAGGGGTCGGAGTTCAGGTGTTGAATTCACTGCCTGGAACACAGGAGGGGAGGAACCTCGGGGACAGTAGGCTCCCACAGAATCCCTAACTGAGGGTTTTAGCAATGTGAGAGAAGAAATCACCAAGGCCAGAAACAGAGCCCTCAGAGGGGGGCAGGAGGGACGATTTTAGAAGCTCATGCAGGGCTGAGAATAGTTTCTGTACCTTCAACCAAGGAGAAGAATCTGTATGCAGGCGGCGGTAAGTCCCGCAGGGAGAAGAAAAAGGGACGTCCCTGAGCTGCAGGCGAAAGATATCCCTAGATTAAAGGTTGCTCTGCATCCACTTAACAAAGCCTAAAAGCAAATCTCAAAATGATCAAACTGTTTTCAAGTAGCTTAATCACATCCCAGAACAAAGCCCCCATCTAGTTAGAGGAATTAAAAACTAATATCGAGCATCCAACAAAGTAAAAGTCACAATGTCTGGAATGTGATACAAAATGGACAGGTATGCAAAAAGCAACAATAAAAAAAAAGAGACAGGGCAAGGCCACACGTAGGGAGAAAACAAAATGACACAGGTCGTAGAATTCATAGGCAAGGCCTTTAAATCAGTGATTTTAAAGCAAAGCCATTGACAGGTTTTGAGGAGGGGAATGTTTAAAAAAAAAACAAAACAAAACCTGTCTGCTGCATGACAAGAGATGGAAAGGCAGGAAAAGTGGGTGCAGGGAAGCAATTAGGAAGTAACTTCTATAAATCTGAGCAAAAGCGGGTGTTAATTCCCAGTGAAGCGATGAGGAGAAGAAACCAAACGGTGGGTGTGTTTTGAAGGTAAAAATGGCAGAATTTCTGACTCACAGTGAGAGGTTAGGGACATAACAAAGTAAAGACCATTACTGATACATGTTTGCATTTTTGCAGAGTTAAGAATAGAATCTCCCTTTGCTGATATGGGGAAGTCTGTGGCAAGAGGGTTTGCTGGCTGTGGAGAAGCAGGGATGGTGTGGCAGGGAACATTCTGGCTTGGGCACCGTGGATTTGAGATGCCTGTTAAGTATCTAAACAGATGTGGACTAGGCAGTCCGATATATGGATATTGAGTAGAGGCAAGAGGTCCCCACTAGAGGTACACATTTGTTAGTAATTACCATATAAACTGCAATTTAATATGCAAAATTCCCTAGACACAGTATCATTGCATTTCGAAAATGTACACCAAGGTCTATGATTCATGACTATGAGAAAACGTGAGCAATTTAGAGACAATTTCGGGGAACCATTAAAAATAATGACAGGATTGGAAATCAAACTAACAAAGTGAAGTTCAAAGAATGGGCTCTTAGCCGAGGGAATGAATGAAGAAAGTGTTCAAAGTGACTGAAAATGCGATAAAAAAAGTTCCTAAGGAATACAGGGAATTCAGTGATGAAACTTACAAGGAGGGGTATTTATAAATTTAAAAAAGCAAACCTCTACTGAACAGAGACCTCCTTAGATATAGAAAGGACTAGTATTACATGAATTCAAACTTCATAGGCATCGGACTGAGAGATGTGGTTTAAGTAACAATCCTAAAAACCCACCTGTCAGTTCTAAAATTTCCACTGTTAAGGATTCTTTCCTTTGGGTAAAGAGACATTTCTTGCAATACTTTTTTAAATTGTAAATAATCTTAAGAGAATGAATTATTCAAGCAGCAACATTTTATCTTCATGAGATTGACAGAGATTAAGAAAGCAATTACTTTCCAGGCCATGAGGGAAATATCCCTTGAAAAGCTAAGTTATGTTTGAGGAGTAGGAGAAGAGTACGTTTGGAGTCATATTCCCGGAGCAAAGTGGCAATGGATCAAGAATTGGGGAACATAATGGCCCTGAGAAAAGAAACATAAGAAGGGTCTATGGATCAATTGCTTTATAAATTTGCTTACCAGGAGAGAAATACAAACATCTCTGCACATCTGAGCCATATTAGAATATTTTTCTGAGGGTGCATATATATATATATATATATA
>NW_027397073.1:8650144-8661480 GCF_003265705.2 Callorhinus ursinus | reverse complement strand
TAAGTGCTCAAAACTATAAAAAAAAATTGGTTGCTTAATTTAGGGAAAAAAGAAACTGTTCCTTTCAAACAAAACATTTTTTTAAATTTTTTTTAAAGATTTTTATTTATTTATTTGACAGAGAGAGAGATAGCGAGAGCAGGAACACAAGCAGGGGGTGTGGGAGAGGGAGAAGCAGGCTTCCCACTGAGCAGGGAGCCCGATGTGGGACTCGATCCCAGGACCCTGGGACCATGACCTGAGCCGAAGGCAGACGCTTAACGACTGAGCCACCCAGGCGCCCCAAACAAAACATTTTTTAATGAATGGAAATTCGAATAGAAATATAAATTTGAAAGCTATCTTGAGTATTCAAATGGCAACATCATGGAAAACTTACAAATAATTAGAATTAGAGGTCGTTCAAGAGCCACATGGATCATTTATAGCCCAGACCAATTTCTCCAGTCTTATTTTTTCCTTACCATGGCAGCTAAAATGGCTTTAGTCTGCCCTGTTTGTAAGAATGGCATCAAGTATATTGGTATGTTATTTATTATCAAAACATTCTCTTCTGACTTTAATGCAGAAATAAATGTCCTCTGGATTTAGGGCATCTAGAAAATGTAACTTAAACTGAAAATGCTATTCATAGTTTCTGTTATTTTATCTTTGAATTAACTTTTGATCAGAGCACGACAAATGACCACAAATTTAGCGCCTTAAAACAACACACATTTATTATTTCAGTTTCTACATGGCATGGATGTGGGCACCAATTAACTGGGTCGTCTGCCCAGTGGTGCACGAGGCTGAAATCAAAGCTGGACTGCTTTGCCATATAGAAGCTTGGCTAGGGAGCAGTCATCTTCCAAGTTTGTACAGACTGTGGGCAGGGATCACTTCCTTGTGACGCTAAAATCCATGGCGGCTTGCTTCTTCAGGGCCAGCAACAGAGTCTGTGCTGCTTTCAATCCTGCCTCTTTAAGAAGAGCTGAGTCCCTCCTGTGTTTTTACCTGATTACACCAGGCCCACCCAGGGAAATCTCCCTTTGGATTAACTCAAATCAACTGATTTGAGACCTTTATGATGTCTGCTTTGCCATATAAGGAGTGACCTCATCACAAGAGTGACAGCCCATCAATCACAGGTCCTATCCACCTGAAGATGGAGAGGATTATACAGGATGTGCATGCCAGGAAGTGAGGATTTTAGAGACCATCTTAGAATTCTGCCCACCATCATCTTCAGGCCTTTCAACAGCCATTGTGCCAACCATACATCCCTAAAGACTGCTAGTAGAGATTTGACTAAGTTGCTAATGACAATTAGCCTTTTGTATATTATTCAGAATAATGCTAGCATTATGAAAGGCTAAGAACACAGAGTCAAGAAAATATTTCCCAAAGAATTACGCAAAATATGTTGGACATGGATGACAAAACATGCAAGTGTAAGTTCATAATCTATTAATTTTTTAAAATTTAATAGTTCGTTTTTTTAAAAAAAATACAACCAATGAAAATTGAGTGTTTTTTTAGCACATTCAACTTTTTCTCTATGATTTCTCAGCTGTGTTTTCAGAAAGTAAATTTGACTTACTGCTTTTAACATATATTTGAAAATGTAATGTATCAGCTATAAAAATGTGATTTGTACCTTTAGTTCTAATTATTTTGGAACAACCTGCAGATTTTCATTATTAGTATGCTCATATAATAATGCTATAAAAACAAGACTGAACATTATTTTTAAACTAAGATATAATTATAGGATGCAATGAAGTCATGTTAAAGTACCAAGGACACATCACTGCAAATGTGGGAGCAAATAAAACTCTTTCTATGTTGTTGTGCCCAAGTTGTTCTATAATAAAATTATATTTTCCTGACTTTATTATAATTTGCAACAATTCATTTATCTAGCAAATACTGTTTATCTGAAGAGGAGTAATATACTGGCTTTTGTGATTTACCTAAGTGTTCTTTGTTGTGGTAACAAAATCCAGTTCTGTTTGATGAATGACTCCTTTCTACTCAGTGCACAAGTTATGAAGAAGAGGCAAAGCCTGCATTCTGGCCTCAGGGGTGGGCAGAAACTCAAGCCAGGCCAATAAATATACTTTTTCCCCCTGGCCACTATGATTGATTCATGGCTACATTTTTGACCCAAACAGGTTAGGCAGCAAATGACATGCATCTCCTGCACGTTTTGGGAACCACTGAGATAAAAAAGCACTTCTGTCTTACTATGTAATAGGTTGAATAGTGTCCTACAAAATGATGCCTAAATTCTAAGTCCTGTACCTGTTCATGTGCTCCTACTTGAAGACAGAGTCTTTGCAGACGTGATTAAGGATCTTGAGATGACATCATCCTGAATTTAGAGTGGGCCCTAAATCCAATGGCTGGCCTCCTTAGAAGAGAAAGGAGGGGGGAATTTGAGATACACACACAGAGGAGGATATATGGAGATAGGTAGAGATGGATGTGATGCAGCTACAAGCCAAGAATCCCAAGGATTTCCAGTAGTCACTGGAAGTTAGAACAGAGGTTCAGAGCAGATTCTCCTCCAGAGCCTTCGAAAGGAACCAACTCAGCTTCACCTTGTTTTCAGACTTCCATCCTGCAGAACCATAAGATAATAAATTTCTATTGTTTTAAGGTTTTGAATGCGTGGTAATTTGTTGTGGCAGTTCAAGGAAACTAATACACACTGGCTTGTCAGCCTGGTTGAGTGAGATGACCAGTGGTCCTCTGTGCTCATTTTGCTACCAGATGAAACATGCGCGAAAACACAACGAAGATGGAGGCAAGTGGGGCTCTAAGATGCAGACAGATTGTTAATATTACAAGAGCGACGATGTTTCATAATGCCAAAGTCAATCTACTCTGGGCTATTTTGATTAAAGCGTGAAAAAGGCCCCTTTCTAACATATGTCAGCATAGTAAAGGCCTTCTATGAAAAACCCACAGCAAACATTAAATTTTAGTTTTCCCCCTAAGATCAGGAACAAGACAAGGATATCCACTCTTGTCAACTTTTATTCAACATAGTGCTGAAGCTCTCTACCCACAGCAATCAGACAACAAAAAGAAATAAAGGCATCCAAATTGGCAAGGAAGAAGTCAAACTTTCACTATTTGCAGAGGACATGATAGTATATAGAGAAAACCCTAAAGAGTCCACCAAAAAACTATTAGAAACGATAAATGAATTCAGTAAAATCATAGGATATAAAATCAAGGTACAGAAATCTGTTGCATTTCTATACACTAATAATGAAGCAGCAGAAAGAGAAATTAAGGAAACAATCTTATTTACAACTGCACCAAAAATAATAAAATACCTAGCAATAAACTTGACCGAAGAGGTGAAATACCTGTACTCTGAAAACTATAAAACACTGATGAAAGTAATTGAAGATGACATAAAGAAATGGAAAGACATTCCATGCTCATGGGTTGGAAGAATAAATATTGTTAAAACATCTATATGACTCAAAGCAATCTACAGATTTAATGCAATCCCTATCAAAATACCAATAGTATTTTTCACAGAATTAGAACAACCACTCCTAAAATTTGAATGGAACCACAAAAGACATTGATAGCCAGAGAATCTTGAGAAAGAAAAACAAAACTGGAGGTATCACAATTCTAGACTTCTAGTTATATTACAAACCTGTAGTAATTGAGACAGTATGGTAGGAGCACAAAAATAGACACATGGCTCAATAGAACAGAATAGAAAACCAGGAAATAAACCCACCCACAACTATATGGTCGATTAATCTTTGACAAAGGAAGAAAGAATATACAGTGAGAAAAAGTCTCTTCAACAAATGGTGTTGGAAAAACTGGACAGCTACATGCCAGAAAATGAACAGGGACCATTTTCTTACACCATACCCAAAAATAAACTCAAAATGGATTAAAGACCTATATGTGAGACCTGAAACCATAAAAATCCTAGAAAAGAACAAAGGCAGTAATTTCTCTGACATCTACCATAGGAACATTTTTCTAGATATGTCTCCTGAGGCAAGGGAAATGAAAGCAAAAGTAAACTATTGGGACTACATTAAAGATAAAAATAAAAATAAATGCTTCTGCAGAGCAAAGGAATCAATCAACAAAACTAAAAGGCAACCTGCAGAATGGGAGAAGATATGTGCAAGTGACATATCCAATAAAGGGTTAGTATCCAAAATATATAAAAAAACTGATACAAATTCAGCACCCAAAAAACAAATTCAATTGAAAAATGGGAAAAGACATAGACATTCTCCAAAGAAGACACACAGATGGCCAACAGACACAAGAAGAAATGCTCAACATCACTCATCACCAGGGAAATGTAAATCAAACCATGATGAGATACCACCTCACACTTGTCAGAATAGCTAAATCAAAAACACAAGAAACGACAAGTGTTGGCAAGGATGTGGAGAAAAAGGAACCCTCAAGCACTGATGGTGGGAATGCAAGCTGGTGCAGCCATTGTGGAAAACAGTACGAAAGTTCCTCAAAAAGTTAAAAATAAGACTATCCTATGATCCAGTAATCGTACTACTGGGTATTTACCCCCCCCATAAATACCAAAACATTAATTCAAAGGGTCATATGCACCCCTAATGTTTATTGAAGCATTATTTACAATGGCCAAATTATGGAATCAGCCCATGTCCATTGATTGATGAATGGATAAAGAAGAGGTGGTGTGTATGTGTGTGTACATAAATATATACATATACAAAATGGAACATTATTCAACCATAAGGAATGAAATCTCGCCATGTGCAAAATCATGGATGGAACTAGAGAGTATAATGCTAAGTGAAGTAAGTCAGTCAGAGAAAGACAAATACCATATGATTTCATTTGTGGAATTTAAGAAATAAAACAAAGGAACAAAGGAATAAAAAGAAAGAAAGACAGAGACAAACCAAGAAATAGACTCAACTGTAGAGAAGAAACTGATAGTTATCAGAGGAGAGGTGGGTGGGGACATGGGTGAAACATGTGATGGGGATTAAAGAGTACTTTTAGCATGATGAATGCTGAATGATGTATAGAATTATTGGATCACTATATTGTACACCTGAAACTAATATAACACTCTAAGTTAACTGTTCTGGAATTAAAATAAAAAACTTAAAAAAAGTGCATTATCAACTCAGCATCCAGCTCAATGCCATATACATAATAGATGAATGAATCATTTAATAAATGAATGGCTGTTGGATTTGCTATGAATTTATATTAACTTAGTGTGCTAATTCTCCTAGACAACAATTTTTTGTTACCTTTAGTAAGCAAATAAATAAACAGACACAAAATAGTGGGGTTTTTTTGGTGAGAATTCCAGCAATCATGCAAGGTCAATAATGGTTATTTTAAGTCCTTTATGTTTCAAAGGAAGCTATGTATTATCTACTTTGTTGGCAAGCATTTTCATCTGTTTTATAAAGCAAGAGGTTTTCCAGATTCTGTACTCCTTTGATAAGAGCCATCAGAAAAATAAAATTTAGCAAAATATCCTATAATTTACAAAGATTTTTCTTGAATAAAAATCGTAGACCCTGATATTTCAGATTATTACAGCTTCTTCCAGATTATTATAGCTTCTTCTTTCCATTGCATAAATATCTAAACAACATCAGAATACAGTGGAAATATTTTTTTTAATTTTTTTAAAAAGGGAGAGTGAGAGAGAGAGGGAGAGAGAGAATCCCAAGCAGGTTCCATGCTTAGGGTGGAGCCTGACTCAGGGCTCCATCCCACAACCCTGAGATCATGACCTGAGCTGAAATCAAGAGTCAGGCACTTAACCAACTGAGCCATCCAGGTGCCCCTATAGTGGAAAGATTTCTTTAAAAAATACTTTAATAAAAGTAGAGTTTTTTGAATCTTTAAATGAAATCACACCCTAGTTTTTTAGAATAATTATCACCTAATTTTTTTTCTCAGTTCATTTACATACACAACTTCAAAGAAAGGAATTCTATGCTAAATTGACATGACAAAGGGCTTCTCTTGCACCTGCACACAAACAGATTAAAACTACAGGGTTTTATAGCAGATGGTTTTCAGTTTAAAAAATATACCATTTCCACACAGTTCCTCTGCATTGTTTGGATGATATTTGTAAAACGCATCTTTTGTAATTAGTAATTTTGCTGCTTCCAATTGCTCATAAATATCCTTATAGTCACCAAAAATGATTGCCTTTGGTCTTTGAACTTCATTAAATATTAAGTTGGAGACGAAAGTTGATATGTTTGCTTAATAGTGTTTAAGGCATATTACAATTTGCTCTTGATCCATTTTTATAAATGGTTAGAAGTAGTCTTGCTAAATTATCCAGATATTCAATATCAATAAACATCTGATATTTCACAGATCATTTTGAAAACACATAAATTAATTTTTCACTTAAAACTATTACTCTTCTTAAAATGAGAGACAAACAGAAGATTTAATTTAGCTACTTTTTGTTTGTTTGTTTTTGTTTGTTTAAAGAGGGAGGCGGGATGGGGGGCAGACAGAGAGGGAGAGAGAGAATTCTAAGCAAGCTCCATACCCAGTGCAGAGTCCAGCATGGGGCTTGATCTCACAACCCCAGAGATCGTGACCTGAGCCAAAATCGAGTTAGACGCTTAACCTACTGAGCCACCCAGGCACCCTCAATTTAGCTACTTATAATTTGTATTTTCTGAATAGCCTCTTTTCTCTTGTTACCTGTATTCATGGTTTTCTCTTCCATGAATATTCAATACCTTGTATGCACTTTTAAAAGTTAAAAAGAGTCTGATTAGTTAAAAAGAGTCTGATTATTTGACTTCAGTGAAAATACTTACTGCTTCATAAATGAAGCATTAGGAATTTTTTAAAATATTTTATTTATTTATTTGACAGAGAGAGACACAGTGAGAGAGGGAACATAAGCAGAGGAGTGGGAGAGGGAGAAGCAGGCTTCCCACTGAGCAGGGAGCCTGATGCGGGGCTCGAACCCAGGACTCTGGGATCATGACCTGAGCTGAAGGCAGATGCTCAACAACTGAGCCACCCAAGTACCCCAGGAATTTATTTTTTAACAGACAGTATTATCTGGTATATTCTACTTGTGTGTGCATGCAGGAAAATTAATGCTGTTGCCTTATAGTTAATACATATTTTCATGTGAATTTTTCATGATACTGGTTAATGTGCAATTGTTGAAATGATCTTCTCTAGATTCTACTCATTTGATAAGTATTACCCTATCACAATTACTATTTAGATGTTCTATGTAAAGTTATCACTTCTTCATTTCCCTAGTCTTTAAAAATATATATGTATATATTTCCCATTTGTGGTTAAATGAACACATCTACACAGGTGTTTCCAGATCAACTGACAAACCATTCTCAGATCTTTACTAGTTCTACCAAATGGCTGGCTCTTTCCTTTATTTAAATATACACAGTCCTTCTAAAGTAAGCAGACCCGGGCTGTTCAGTGTTTTCATTCTTATTAACTTTTTGGTTGAGCTTTCAATTTTAATATATGAATGGATTTAAATTCTATCTGCTATCATCTGAGAGCATATGTGAAAGCAATTTTTCGGTACATAGATTGTCTTACCTTTGAAAATACATTATTATAATGAAAAGCAGAAAGAGAGGAGGAGGTCCACTTTTGAGAAGGAGATCAGACAGTTGCTACAGGCCAACATCTCCACTATATTAACTTAACCAGGACAAATTATAAAGAGCATGTGTTGAAAAGCAATGGAGAGTTATCAAAACAATGAGGACTATATAGATTTAGAGTGGGGAAACTATTTTAAGATAAAGTTCTGCTGCTATTCTCCTCTAGGAAGCAGTGATTCCGAGCTCTAGTAAGGTGGAGGGCTAAGTTGGAGAGAAGGGAAATGAGCAAAATGTCCAGGTGTCTTGTGTACAAGGAGTTTCAAACCAGAGATTAAAAGACCTCCAACGCACTGATGTTTTTCTCCAAGAGACAGCCATTCACTGAGTTCTGAGACCTTACCCGAGTTTATAAAAGGTACAGTGAGATCTCTTTCAGGCTTTGGGTACTCAGGGGACAGAACCCGATCCGGAGTGCCAATGTCCTGCGCAAGACCTGTCTCAGCGTGAAGTCAGGTGGACAAACACCAAAACTCCAACTCTACAAAGCCTAAAAGCTAAGCTGAAAACTGAATGGCAGAATTAAACTGCCTGCATTCTCCTGTGGCTAAAGAGTCAAAGAACTGCCAGGCTCTCAACCAGCCCCAGGGAGCACCATGCCTGTTGTTAGAATAAGTAAGTGGATGACCATTATTTAATTCATAAACTAGATGACAAATGCAGAACAGTTGCTTTAAAAACAATGGGAAGGGTAAACAGAAAGTAAAGTTGAACTATCAGGCCCTGGAAATGTACCCTGCAGACTTCAGTCAAGTTAAAGAGAAATGGACCACAGCTAGTCATGGAGTTAAAGTGAAATGTTAGTTATTAGGCAGAATTTTGAAGTAGGCAGGGATTTTTTACATCTCATTTCACAAAATTATGTGGTGGCCTAAGAAATACGTAAAATGTAGAACAATAGAGGGGCGGAGCAAGATGGCGGAGGAGTAGGAGACCTAGATTTCGTCTGGTCTCAGGAATTCAGCTGAATAGGGATCAAACCATTCTGAACACCTATGAACTCAACAGGAGATCAAAGAAAAGAATAGCAACAACTCTCTGTACAGAGAAGCGACCACTTACCGGAAGGTAGGACGTGCGGAGAAGTGAATCCGAGGCGATATTCGGGAGGAGAGACGGCGGGGGAGGGGCCTCCGTCGGCCGCTTCTGGCAAGTGCTAGAGCCGCGGAGCACAAAATCGGAACTTTTAGAAGTCGGCTCCGCGGAGGGACGTCGCTGCAGTGGCTAAGCAGGGGGTGGAACCCTCCCGGGACAGTGTGGTCTCAGGACCCTTGGGGTCACAGAGAGACCGGGGGTGCCTGAGTGCGCCAGAGCTCCCTGGGATCGGAGCGGGGAAGCCGGCTGCAGAGACGGAGCAGAGTCGCGGGCTCTCAGCTCGGGGTGGCCATAAACTGTGATCCGCGGCCCAGTCGGGCCACTGCTCCTGCAGCAGGGACCCAGCAGGCGGCAGATCCGCGGAGACTCCCCTCCCTCCCCCGGGAGGAGCCATGCGGGAGCGCACCGCAGGGATCTGCTGGGTTTGGAGACTCCGCGCGGGGTCGGCTGCCAGAGATAGAAACGCTCGATCACAGGCCGGGTGAGCACGGAGTGCGGCCGGAGACCGGGGAGATGGGAGTGACTGCTTTCCTCTGGGGGCGCACTGAGGAGTGGGGCCCTGAGTTCTCAGCTCCTCCGAGTGGAGATTGGGAGGCCACCATTTCTGCCCTGGTTCTCCAAAGCTGTACCGAGAGCTTGCAGGGAACAAAAGCTCCTGAGAACAAACCGGAGCAGTTTCCTTAGCCCGGACCAACAAGGGCGGGGCAATTCCGCCTCCGGCAAAGACATTTGGAAACCACAGCAACAGGCCCCTCCCCCAGAAGATCAGCACAAACAGCCAGCAAGCCAAGACCAAGTTGATCGATCAAGGAGAATGGGAGAACTCCAGGGCTAGGGGAATACTGCACATAGATTCATGGCTTTTTTTTTTTTTTACCATGATTCATTATTTCATCAAAGTTAATTTTTGTTGACTGTTTTTTTTTTATTTTTCTTTTTCCCTTTTTCAACCAACATCTTATAAATCCCTTTTTTAAAAAAAAAACATTTTTTATTTTTCATTTTTAGAGTCATATTTTATCCCTTCATAGTAGTTACCCTTATTTTTGGCATATATATATATATATAAGTTGTTCTCTCTTTAAAATTTTGAGGTACAGTTTCTTCTAACAGATCAAAATATACCCTAAATCACTAGTGTATGGCTTTGTTCTAGTCTCCTGCCTGATCACATTCTCTCCCTTTTTCCTTTTTTTTTTTCTTCTTAAATCTTCTTTCTTTTTTCAAACAACTTATCTTACCAATTCCTTTTATAAAATCTTTTATAATTTTCATCTTTACAGTCATCTTCCATCCCTTCATTGTATCAACCCTTATTTTGTACATATATGTCTTTCTTCCTTTAAAATTTTAGGAGGCACTTTTTTCTAACAGACCAAAATATGCCCAAAATCTAGTGTGTGGCACTAATCTATGCACTAGCCTGATCATATTTGATCATATTCTGCTTTTTTTGTATTGTTTTGTTTTTGTTTTTATCTTTTTTTTTTCTCTCTTTCTTTTCTCTTTCTTTTTTCTTTCTTTCCCTTTCTTCTCCCCTGGTTTCAGGTCTTTTCTGATTTGTATACAGTATATTTGCTGGGGACATTGTAAACCTATTAGCATTTTGTTCTCATTCATCTGTTCTCCTCTGGACAAAATGACAAGACGAAAGAAATCACCTCAGCAAAAAGAACAAGAGGTAGTACGGTCAGCCAGGGACCTACTCAATAAGGACATTAGTACGATGTCGGACCTAGAGTTCAGAATCAGGACTTTAAAGATACTAGCTGGGCTTGAAAAAAGCGTGGAAGTTATTAGAGAAACCTTTTCTGGAGAAATAAAAGAACTAAAATCTAACCAAATCGAAATCAAAAAGGCTATTGATGAGGTGCAATCAAAAATGGGAGCACTAAATGCTAGGATAAATGAGGCAGAAGAGAGAATCAGCGATATAGAAGACCAAATGATGGAAAATAAAGAGGCTGAGAAAAAGAGAGAGAAACAACTACAGGATAACGAGGGCAGAATTCGAGAGATAAGTGATACGATAAGACGAAACAACATTAGAATAATTGGAATCCCAGAAGAAGAAGGGAGAGAGGGGCAGAAGGTATATTGGAGCAAATAATAGCAGAGAACTTCCCTAATGTGAGGAAGGAAACAGGCATTAAAATCCAGGAGGCACAGAGAACCCCTCTCAAAATCAATAACAATAGGTCAACACCCCGACATCTAATAGTAAAACTTACGAGTCTCAGAAACAAAGAGAAAATCCTGAAAGCAGCTCGGGAGAAGAGATATGTAACCTACAATGGTAGAAACATTAGATTGGCAACAGACCTATCCACAGAGACGTGGCAGGCCAGAAAGGACTGGCAAGATATCTTCAGAGCACTAAACGAGAAAAATATGCAGCCAAGAATACTATATCCAGCTAGGCTATCACTGAAAATAGAAGGAGAGATAAAAAGCTTCCAGAACAAACAAAAACTAAAGGAATTTGCAAACACGAAACCAGCCCTCCAAGAAATATTGAGAGGGGTCCTCTAAGCAAAGAGAGAACCTAAAAGCAGCAAAGAGCAGAAA